>NC_087216.1:24611464-24656464 GCF_015104395.2 Macrobrachium nipponense | reverse complement strand
TCCGGTAATTAAATTCTTTGAAACCTTATCAGTAGACACGAATACATTTCATCGTTAGATACAACCGCATACAGTAATCATATTCATACACATCTCCCAGCTGAATGCAGATGTAGTTTCGTGATAAAATATAGATACGTCTGTTAATTGGTATTCCAAGGACCGCCCGACCTTCAACGGGAGAAGACGGAATATCCACAGCGCAGTAAACAGAAGGAGAAAACAGTTTTATTCCTTTGTAACTATTGTTTAAAGCGACACAAAAGAACAGTATGCTAAAGAGAGAGAGAGAGAGAGAGAGAGATGAAGACCTACAGGAAGTCACTGTAATGAAGGCGAGTTTCATTCCTTTAATAAGGAGAGAGAGAGAGAGAGAGAGAGAGAGAGAGCTCCAGGAAGTTACTGGAATGAGGGCGAGTTTCATTCTTTTAATAAGGAGAGAGAGAGAGAGAGAGAGAGAGAGAGAGAGAGAGAGAGAGAAGAGAGAGAGAGAGAGAGCTGAGTTACGAAATGAGGGCGAGTTTATTCTCCCAAGGAAGAGTGAGAGAGAGAGCGAATAAGGAGAGAGAGAGAGAGACGAGAGAGAGAGAGAGGAGCTCCAGGAAGTTACGAAATGAGGGCGGAGTTTCAGTCTTTTTAGGAGAGAGAGAGGAGAGAGAGGAGAGGAGGAGGATGAGGAGACGAGAGAGATGAAGACCTCCAGGAAGTTACTGGAATGAAGGCGTTCCAGTATTTTCCAACTGGTGTTCCAAGCAATACAAAGGACCATTGTGTTAATAAGAAAGAGAGAGAGAGAGAAAGAGAGACAGAGAGAGAGAGAGACCTCCAGAAAGTTACTGGAATGAAGGAAAGTTCCATCCCTTTCGAACTACTGTTCCAAGCAATACAAAGGACCACCAATTCACGAGAGAGAGAGAGAGAGAGAGAGAGAGAGAGAGAGAGAGAGAGATGAAGGAAACCTCCAGGAAATCACTGGAATGTACAGGCAATATGCTCAGAGTTCTCACGCGTTCACGAACAGGTGTTCAACAGTTCAACTGAACCTTTCGAACCGAGGTCACAGGCTCACAGCAACTGAGGAAAGGCAAAGTGTGCGCGCGTGCGCAAACTGAGGTGGGTGGGGGTGGGGGTGGTGTAAATGAGACTGTTTGTTGTCCCCCAGAGACTCGAAGGTAGCCTTGAGTCTCTTCTTCTGGGACTGGAAGACTTCGAGGCTAAGAAACTGGGATTTTTCTTTTTCTCTTTTTTTTTATGAACGTGGGATGTGGAGTGTGTATCTTTTTATTTATTCATATATTTATTAATTAACTAATTAATTGCTTTGTTTGTTTACGAATTTTCTTATTTATTTACCTAGTTATTTTCTTAATTTATTTTTGATAATTTATTTTTTTATGAACGTGAGATGTAGATTGTGTATCTTTTTATTTATTTACATGTTTATTAATCAACTAATTGATTTTTAATTTATCTATGAATTTACTTATTTATTTACTTAGTTATTTTCTTACTTTATTTCTAATAACTTTTTCATTAAAATGTCAATTTATTTATGTAATTTTATTATTTCTTTATGTATTATCTAAATAATTCATTTTTATATTTATATCCATAGTAACTTACTGACTTCATTATTTTGTTTATTTGCATTACAAAGGTAAATTTTCCTGCTTTCTCTTGTGACAGGCAGAAGTCTCATACTAAAAGCAGGAAACATTAAGCAGTATAGAAAGCCAGCGAAGGCAGGATAAAAGTAAGTAGGAGGAAGTAGCCTACTCGTTTATGAACCTGTTAACTGATTTATCTACTTATTTAAGTAACAAAGACGAATTTTACTGCTTTGGCTTGTGGTCGGCTAAAGTTTCAGATTAAAAATAACGTACTGCTTGCAGGAATTAGCCTACTTATTCATTACATTATTGACTTATTTATTCATTTATAGAAGTCAATAAGTAGCCTACTTATTCATGACCTTATGGACTTATTTATTTATTTATAGAAGTCAATAAGTAGCCTATTTATTCATTATCTTCTTGACTTATTTATTTATTTATAGGAGTTAATAAGTAGCCTACTTATTCATGACCTTATTGTCTTATTTATCTATGTATAGGGGTCAATAAGTAGCCTACTTATTCATGACCTTATTGTCTTATTTATCTATGTATAGGAGTCAACAAGTAGCCTACTTATTCATGACCTTATTGACTTATTTATTTATGGATAGGAGCCAATAAGTAGTCTATTTATTCATTATCTTATTGACTTATTTATTTATGTATAGGAATCAATAAGTAGCCTATTTATTCATTATGTTATTGACTTATTTATTTATTCATATGAGTCAAAAAATTACCTGCTTATTCATTACATTACTGACTTACTTATTTATTTATAGGAGTCAATAAATAGCTTATTTATTCATTACCTTAGTGATTTATTTATTTATTTAGAGGAGTCAATAAATAGCCTACTTATTCATTACCTTAGTGACTTATTTATTTATTTAGAGGAGTCAATAAATGGCCTTTATTTATTTAGAGGAGTCAATAAATACCTTATGGACTTATTCATTTATTTGTAGGAGTAAAAAAGCAGCCTACTTATTCATTACCTTACTGACTTACTTATTTATCTATAGGAGTCAATAAATAGCCTACTTATTCATTACCTTATCAACTTATTTATTTTGCTTATTTACATCACAAGGACGAAAACTCTCTCGACCGCTTCAAGTATAAGAACACTTCGAATAAGACAAAAAATATGTCAGCGAACACTGCCTTGGTACTTCCCTGGTAAAACACCCCCCCCATTAGGGGGGAACTCCCCTCATCGATATACAATAATACGTACTACGTGCCCGGACGTACGTGCATCATGCTCTCTCTCTCTCTCTCTCTCTCTCTCTCTCATGCACTAATGATAGATTACAATACACGGTCACCTGTACGAGGACAAACCCACGTGCCGTTAATTACCTGGCGAACACTAGAGACCTCCTTACCTCCTTTCTAGCCTGTGATTTAACCCTGAAGATTAAATCCAGTTAATTACGATTATTAACAGGTGGTGTTGCTCAAAGGGAGCGAGTAATCATACATTAGACGAAACAGCTGGATACGCGTTAATTACCTGGCGTAAGTTTATGCTCGAAGATTTAATGAATTCCAACCTATCGGCGCTTTTGTAAGCGTATATTAGAGCGTATGGCGCAATAGATATTTAATTCCATTGATAAATATTGGCGCCAGGTGTGTACCACCTCTATTTTCAACAGGTTCTAGGGATGAGGTTGCGAACCACATGTCTATTATTTTTTATGAGGGAAAAATCGCATTCAAGAGATAGATAGGGAGTTAGGTGTGTAGGTAGATAGATGGCTGGATAGGTATAGCTAAAACACCATCTAATTTCACTGAATGAAAGGTCACCCAGCACCCGTCAGTCCACCTCATCCCGTATATACCTTGTGGAGATCAGATATTCGGTTTCCGCGTCCGGTGATATTTTATCTATTAAGGCTTCGGAACTCAATTCTCATTACGTTTTCCCTGATGTCAGGGCACCCCTTCATTTGCCCTTGGCTTGATAAGGGTATTAATGGGTTGCCCATGCCAACGGCCTTCCCTTCATAACTGAATTTATGTTGTAATCTAATTTTCAATGGACTTTCTGTCATTAAGTGATGGCTGACCGGCCTCTGGAAAAGTGGTGGATTATGGAAACACGGAAGAAAGTAGTGAATGATAATACATACTTTCTTTTCAATATAGTTCTCTAGTCATTTTGCATTTTTTATTTTGTTTTGTTTGTTTGGTATAAATTTATGATATAGCTTCATTTTCTAGGTCAATCGTCATTATGGAATTCCAGTGCTGGATAATAATTAAGACGGGTTTGATGACAAACATTCGCAGCAAAAAAGATAATTAATTAAATAAATAAATATCCATACAACATTCTACAAAAAACAATAATGCCTAAATTCACAACGAATTCAAAACCATTTCTCAATGAGACATCAAACAAGGACTCACCTTCCAATTCCTCAGAGACTCAAATACAAAAAAATAAAAAAGTAAAATCAATAGAAAATATAAAATAAAAAAATAAATAAAGTAAAATAAAAGATGACAAAATCTAAAATGCATGACGATATCTAACCAAAGACTCCCTAAAAAACATTAAAGAAAATATATTAGAAATAAAAATATATAAATAAATAAATAAATAAATAAAAATGACAAAATCTAAAATACATGACGCTATCTAACCAAAGACTCCCTAAAAAACGTTAAAATAAAAAATTAGAAATAAAAATAAATAAATGAATGAATAAATAAATAAAAACAGAGGACAAAATCTTAAATGCATGACGGTATCTAACCAAAGATAACTATGACTTCCTTCAATTTGAGTCCTTACGATTCAACAAAGGCTACGCATATATACCCAATTTGAGATGTGGGCCAATCGGTGGGTTTTCGATATGACAATTTGTTTTTATTATGCAAATCAAATTCTTGACACCTGCAGGGTTATGGAGAGACGACCTATACGTAAATGTTTGCTTGCTTGTATGGTTTGCTTGTATGGTGTTTTTACGTTGCATGGAACCAGTGGTTATTCAGCAACGGGACCAACGGCTTTACGTGACTTCCGAACCACGTGTCGAGAGTGAACTTCTATCACCAGAAATACACATCTCTCACTCCTCAATGGAATGGCCGAGAATCGACCACCGAGGTGAGAAGCAAACACCAAACCAACCACGCCACTGAGGCGCTCGTAAATGTTTGCGAAGGCATACGTTTTGAGATAGTTGCTAAGAAAGGGCAACATTAGAAGAAATGGAATACAGAACTTATGTCAAAGGACAAGCGCTGGGACCTATGATAAGGTCATTCAACGCTGAAAGGCAAATTGACCTTAAAAAAAAAAGGTTTAAAAGGTGTAACAGGATGAAAACCTCCAAGTTCCACTATGAAACATTTGTTAGGAGAGGGTGGAAAGTAACATGGAAAAAAGGAAATACGAAAGGAGGTACAGTAAAGCGAATGTATATTGGTGTCTCCAGCTATTTACACACTCACACACACATACCTACACACACACACACACATACCTACACACACACACACACACACACACACTGTAAGAGAGAGAGAGAGAGAGAGAGAGAGAGAGAGAGAGAGAGAGATTCATGTATAACAGTCTCCAGCTATTTACACAAACATGTAGTGTTCGAGAGAGAGAGAGAGAGAGAGAGAGAGAGAGCTAGCCCACATCTCACTTCCTCTTCTGCAATCATGATATCAACAAAGTGGAGGCATTTACTCACCAAATCAAATAATCGTCAACATTATCTCTGATGCTCCGCGGAGCCGCTGGTGAATCACACACCTCACGCTTCCTAGAAACTGCACGAAGAAAAAACACTATCTTAATGAGCTTGGTTTTCTCTCTCTCTCTCTCGAGTATTTGATAACAGTTCCTCAAGGATTATAGATCAGAGAGAGAGTTTTAAGATTTATGATGGGCTCAAGTTGAAATTGTGCAATATGATTACTGGTTTTTTGTCGATTTTTTTTTATTTCAAGTTTTTCTCTAATTTGACAAATTTTTGTTTGGATCCAAGTGTAAGTGATTGTTCAATTAATTCCGGAAAAACAATTTTTTCCTTTTTTTGGCAAAGTACAGATTTTTCTTGTTTTACTTTTTCAAAGTGTAAGTGATTTGTCATCTAATTCTAAAATTAAAACAACCTAATTTTTGGGGGATAAGTATACTTGCATATTTAGTATGTATGTATGTATGTATGTATACTAATACCTAACTCTCTCATGGTTTATATACCCACTACCCAAACTGGTCCCATGCCCGGATATAAGATTTGTCATCTAATTCTGAAATTAAGACAACTTAATTTTTGTATATGTCGGTTTCTTTTTATTTCAAGTCCTTCTCTAAATTAGGATACTGCAGATATTAGGATGCTACACATATCAGGATGCTAAGGATACTAGAGGATGGCTTTAGGATGCCGGTGACACCACCCCCAGCTCAATAATCTGTCAAAATGAGCCTGAACGTTTACTGAATAGAAAACGTCTGCCCGGATATCCGTCTACCAGTTGTCAAGACTCTCTCTCTCTCTCTCTCTCTCTCTCTCTCTCTCTCTCTTCTCTCTCTGTAGCTTCATCGACGAATATATTAGCTCTCATCTTCATAAAAGAAGCCACGACTGAGAGGAATTAACCAAAAGGATTCATCGGAGATCCGTCATCCGGTTGTCAAGACTCTCTCTCTCTCTCTCTCTCTCTGGCTTTGTCGCAGCTTCAGCGACGAATCTATTAGCTTTCATTTATCCACAGACATGCGAGCAGGGCCAGCAGCATTAGTCACTGGGCGACGGATTGAGAATCCCCAATTGACACCCCAAGCAACTGGGAGTGAGCGAACGTCCGGTTATTAAGAGATTGGAAGTTGGCAGTCCAACCATGGTCCAACCAACCCACTTGTATAGTAGGATCCCCTGGGGCGGCCTGGGTACGGGTAGACCCTGGGAGGAGAGTCTTAGGAGGGTGGTCTAGGTGCCGTTGCTTAGAGAGAGAGAGAGAGAGAGAGAGAGAGAGAGAGAGAGAGATTGTGGTGTGTCTCCAGGATTCGTCAATCGTCGAGACCACATCCTCTTTGATGTAGTCTAGTTGTCTCCTGTTGTATCGCTATGATGTCATGGCATGAGTAGATGGATGCCTTCTTCTTTTCCTCGCGGCGATTTTGTTGCTGTTGTTGTTGTGGAGAGTGTTACACAAGAAACAAATAAATGAATAAATAAACAAGGCTCTACCACAAGCAAACCATGTATTCAATAAGTGACCTGTTATTACTCCTCTTTCCTTGAATGATTTCCATCGAAAGTAGAACTTTCAAACATCAATTACTAATCCCTGTTACTCTCTCGGGTCTCATTGTGACCTTTGGGAATTTGTAATGACTCCTTACTGTCCGTTGCGAGTTTCAATCACTTTCAATGGATCACCCATCCACGTAGTGACCAGACCCAGCATTGCCGAACTTCAATCCATAAGGCAGGTCGCCTTAGGGAAAGTGTGGTAAGGTGTGAAAGGGAATGAGGGGACTGTTGTAGACCTCTGGATTCTGCACAACTAACAGAGAGGTTTCTTGACAAACTGTGGCTCATGTTGAATTATTACTATTTGTCGCAATTATTTATTTATTTTTTTACTTGTCGCTATTTTTTCATCATTCGTCTCTCCTGTTTCTTGTACTTTGTTGCATCCGATATTATTTTTTCCAGTTGCCGCTCGCACCAGACACTTAAGTTCCCGCAATGATTGCTTTTATCAAAGCAGGATCGTTTTACCACATCTTAGACCCTCCTCTTATATCCGGGCATGGGACCAGGTTGGGTAGTGGGTATATTAACCGTGAAAGAGTTGGGCATTAGTATACGTACATACATACAATATGCAAATATACTTATCCAAATAAAAATTAGGTTGTTTTATTTTCAGAATTAGATGACAAATCTTATATCCGGGCATGGACCAGGTTGGGTAGTGGGTATATGAACCGTGAAAGAGTTAGGTATTAGTATACATAAACACTTACATACATACAGTATGCAAGTATACTTACCCCAAAAACATTAAGTTGTTTTATTTTCAGAATTAGATGACAAAAACAAATCACTTACACTTTAAAAAAGTAAAACAAAACAAAACAAAAAAAGAATTCTATACTTTGCTTTACAAAAAAAAAAAAAAACTTTTTAGGAATTAATTGAATAATCACTTACGTTCAGAAGAGTTACAAAAAAACACCCACACAAAAATAGTTCTACGCAACAAGTAGCTATGACGCATGACGCAAGACGAATGACGCAACAATAAACACGGTAACAACTTTGTGTTATACAGTTACTATATAAAAAATATATATCTTTTTTGTTAACTTTTTTTCGTATAGGAAGAATAAATATGGAGTGAGAAAGACAAAGGTGTATACTGTATCCACACACCAGCCCAACCAAGCGGAAATACCTCGGATTATTGGACCAAATAGCAGAAGCTGGTCTCGTCCGTCCCATTGAAATAACTCGTACGATTCTTGTATAGCAGCACTTCATAGCATAGGAAGACCCAGTAATACAGAAAAAGGAACGTGATTCATACAGGAAATCAATCATTTAGTTTTTATTTGATCATTAGTATGTCTAAGCGAATTATGTGGCCGTTTATTGACCAAACGCATGCGCACATATACTGTCAAAACATCGCGGTGATGTGAGACAGATTCGAGACGGTATAAGTCCCGTCCTATAAGAACGTTGTGTCCCTTCATTCTGTATAGAGCTGTAAGGTATATAGGGTTAAGCGGTAGTATAGGATACCACAGGCTGGATGACGGCAAGACTCAATATAGGGTGTATTATCTTATCTTTTTTTTAATGATATCCAATGATACGCAAACAGTCCCAAGTCCCAGGTCAGTTGTGACGCCCGGAATCACATTAATTTTGGGATGCTGACATCTCTTCTGACTTCCAGACTGACAAGTCAGGTAGCGCTTGCTTCGACTGCACAGTTTTATATCTTTCTTCTTCTTCTTCTTCCTTTTCACTTTCTCTTTCTCCTTCTCCTTCTTCTTCTTCTTCTTCTTCTTCTTCTTCCTTTTCACTTTCTCTTTCTCCTCCTCCTTCTCCTCTTCTTCTTCTTCTTCTCCTTCTTCCTTTTCATTAACTCCTTCTCCTTCTCCTTCTTCTTTTACTTCTTCTTCCTTTTCACTTTCTCCTTCTCCTTCTTCCTTTTCCCTTTCTTCTTCTCCTTCTTCTTCTTCTTCCTTTTCACTTTCTCTTTCTCCTTCTCCTCCTCCTCCTTCTTCTTCTTCTTCATTTTCACTTTCTCTTTCTCCTCCTCCTTCTTCTTCTTCTTCCTTTTCACTTTCTCCTTCGCCTTCGTCTTCTTTTCCTTCTTCTTCTTCTTCCTTTTCTCTTTCTCCTTCTCCTTCTTCTTCTTCTTCTTCTTCTTTTTCTTCTCCTGTTCCTCATTTCTGCTCTCGAGGTATTGCGTCATCACCTTAGCTCTCTTACAATGTGCCACGCCCACTTCTCTCATTACCTGTGCCACTTTGATTCATTAGGGTCAACGTGGTCACCTGCATACCTGTGGTTTTCCCACGGGGGGGAGCGGGTGGGGGGTGACGGGGTGGGGGCCTGGCGGGGTGGGGCCAATTGCGGGGTGGGGCCTTGCGGGGTGGGGATGTGGGGGAGGAATGCTGCATACCAACAGTGTTGGTGGAGGTGGTCTTGAATGCCTAACTGAGTCTTGAAGTTTATGATAATCCTTAATTGCTGGCTGTATTGATAGCTCTCTCTCTCTCTCTCTCTCTCTCTCTCTCTCTCTCTCGCTCGCTTCTCTCCTTCTCATCTCTCGCTCTCTTTTCCCTTAATCATCCATAACACGAGGAAATGGCAGAGCCCCTAAAAAATTGAAAAAATACCAAATCTACCAAATTTTGTCCTGAAAAGTTTGAACGCGTTTATGAAAATATGGCAGAAGTGCTTATCACCTTCGAGTCTCAACCTTTTGTAGCTTGACTATAGAATCTGTAAGCCTTCATCAATTAATAATAATAATAATAATAATAACAATAATAATATTTAGTGGTAAGAATAGTAATATTAACATTAATCATATCAGCAATAGTTTCGTTTCCCTAACCTGTCTTCTCGTGTACAATCGGATAATAGTCTTGTTTTAATTAGTATATCTGAAAAGCCTACAGATTTTCCTGTTAAACATAATCAGTATATCTGAAAAGCCTACAGATTTTCCTGTTATATATAATTAGTATATCTGAAAAGCCTAAAGGTTTTCCTGCTAAATATTAAATCTATTGTCTCTCTGTGTCGTTTGCATTCATAGATCTGAACTACCTACAGGTTTTCCTGTCAGTAAATATTAAATCAAATGTCTCCCACGAAGCAACAGCAAGACGAGGCCACCTCACATTCAGTTCCCACAATAAAGCGTGGAAAACGAAACCCCGAAACAACTTAAAAAGCAAAGTGACTGACTGCAGCATTTCCACCATAGCCCGTGGTCGTCAGTACTGCAGATGATCATAGCCATCAATCAGCATTAACCTAAGGTCGCTCTCCAGGGCATCGAGTGGCTCTCTTGGGCTCTGGGTAGTCCTTGAGGGGTTCTCCAGGAAGCCGGGTTCTTCGCTAGGGTCCTGAGGTTGTCCAGGGATTCTGATCCCTCTCGAGGTTGTCCAGGGATTTTGTTCCTTCTCGAGGTTGTCCAGATATTCTGGTCCTTCTCGAGGTTGTCCTAGGATTAGAAGGTCCCTCTCGAGGTTGTCCTGGGATTCTGGTCCCTCTCGAGGTTGTCCAAGGATTCTAGAACCTCTCGAGGTTGTCCAGGGATTCTGGTCCCTTTCGAGGTTGTCCAGGGATTCTGGTTCCTCTCGAAGTTGTCCAGTGATTCTGGTCCCTCTCGGGGTTGTCCAGGGATTCTGGTTCTTCTCGAAGTTATCCAGGGGTTCCGGTGCCTCTCGAGGTTGTTCAGGGATTCTGGTCCCTCTTGAGGTTGTCCAGGGAATCTGGAGGTTGCTCATGGAGCCTGATCCTTCTCGAGGCCTCGAGCGGTTCTCCAGGGAGCCTGGTCTTTCGCTGGGACCCCGAGGCTGTCCAGGAAGCCTGTTCCTTCGCCAGGCCCCCAAGGCCCACAAGCTGGACATCCCAAAAAGTGTGGGAATCGCCTGACAGAAGCTGCGTTTTCTATATCAAGTCTTGCCCCGGCGGGAAAGAAACTTGATCGTCTGCAGCCAACCCTCCTCCTCCTTCTCCTGTTGAAGTAGTGGTCTCCGTGGTCTCCCCAGGAGCCCCGAGGAATGTGGCATGCAAAGTCCGTGTAATGGAAGCCGAATCACATCAGGGAGAACTATGAGAGGCGCTTCTAGCACACACGCAAAGGAGAAGAAACCCAATTTCGGCGCTGACCTCCTGGCCCCCGGTGATCACGATGTCGGTTGCTGTCAGTGGGCGTAGGTCACTCCTTCTTCTTCTTCTTCCTCTTCTTATTCTTACCTGACTTCTTTTTTTTTTTTTTTTTTTTTTTTTTTTGGCATGCGCGCCTCCTCGTGGGATCGCGTGTGTGGTTTTGCCACTTAAGTTTGTGGTCGTCTCTCCAAGTTCCCAATTGTCACAGCATCTATTTACATGCATCTTTATTTGACCTCATCTGCAACATGGACAAGCAGAAATAAATAGGAGGACGAACGAGTAAACAGATGGGCTAACAGAAGTATTAAAAAAAGAGGGGTTGTTTAAAATGTGAGCAATAAAAGTGAGAGAAATAAAAAAATTATTTTGGAGAAGTATACATGTACATCAGCAACAAAAATATTTTTACAAGAAATTCTTTAATCAATATCTTAATAATGTTAATATATAAGATAAAGAAAATAACAAATAATTAAGATAAACCATCACTTATACATAAGTAAATAGCAGTGTAAAACACACAAAAATATAAAACACAAGAACAATAATACACACACACACACACACATATATATGTGTATATATATATATATATATATATATATATATATATATATATATATATATATATATATATACATATATATAATAATAATAATTTTGAGCGACTAGGATTCACAAGGTCTGTGTAATTCTGAATTTTTTTTAATCAATTATTATTAGGGAAAGACAAGAATTAATTAATAGTTCTTTGACTGTAATTGTAACTTTTTAAAATTAAAATAAATATTTAACCTCTCAATAAAAAGGACAAGGTTCGTGTAATCAACATTCAATCACTAAGAAAAATTGCAACTCTTTTTTTTTTTTTTTAAGTCAAATATTTCAACTAATAAAGTCAATGGACAAGATTCAGTTCCTGAAACTGAAACAATGTAATCACCACAGTATTTTCAACAAATTACAGAGTTATTATAACCACAACATAAATAGATCTCAAACAATATGTAATTGTAACGTTTTTTAATCCAATATTTCACCTTGCTATGAAAAAGACAAGATTCGTGTAATCAACAAACATAATCTTAGGAAATATATATATATATATATATATATATATATATATATATATATATATATATATATATATATATTTCCTAAGATTATGTTTGTTGATTACACGAATCTTGTCTTTTTCATAGCAAGGTGAAATATGAATTAAAAAGAAGTTACAATTACATATTGTTTGAGATCTATTTATGTTGTTGTTATAATAACTCTGTAATTTGTTGAAAATACTGTGTATATTTTTTTTTTGTGTATACTGCTGTTCACTTACGTATAAGTTTATCTGATGGTTCATCTTAATTCGCTATTTTCTTTATCCTATATCTTAACATAATTAAGATATTGATGAAATAATTTCTTGGACAATTTTTTTAATTTTTTGTTTTATACTGTTGTTCACCCTTTGTGTAAGTTTATCTGATATATATATATCTATATATATTTTTTAACTATATATTATATGAATACTAACCCTCGCATGATAATCTTCCCAGAAAGAACTGGTAAAGTACACCTGAGTCCCCGGCCGTCTCGGTATTTTATTATTATCATGTTTTCGCCTTAAAAAAAATTATTAAAAAAGAAAAACAAAAAATTTAAAAATTCACATCTCATCTGCCTGTATTTCATGACCGCCTTTCGCTAAGTACGGGCTACCAAACCTCTTTTCCTTCCATCTCTCTTATCCGTAACTTCTTCTTCTTCTTATTACCAGGGCGATCTTTACCTAAACACACGCCCATAGAGCTTCGCCCTGCCCCGCCGTCGCCGCCCCTCGGGGCTGATCGTGACCCTTCGGACCTCGACTGAGTAATCACACACACACCCGCAGGAGGTCATAATCATAATCGCACTGCACGATAACTGCCGATTCCGCGCGTCTTTTTAAATCCGCCAATTAGCTCCGCCCCCGAGAGATGTTTTGATTCGCTGCCGACCTGCTGAGGTGGTGCCAGCCGTAGGATATATGGAGATAATTGCTTCTATTGCACATAGATAGATATCCCTTAAAGCTTTTTTTTGTGCTGGGGGTGGGGGGGCGTCCTGGGATGAGGGGCCTCGGTGGACGCAGCAGCTGAGTGTCCGTCCACCGTCCTCCTGGTGATCTACTGCCGAAGGGGAGGAGGAGGAGGAGGAGGAGGAGGAGGAGTCGCTCGGGAGTGTGGCCAGAGCGTGGGAACCGAGACCCGACAGCCTCCGAAGAAGGCGGGCGACTCCCGCTGACCACCACGTTCCGCCCTGGGCTCAATATTGGAGAGAGAGAGAGGGGGGGGTGGGGGGCACTTTCTTGCCTGCCGACCGTCCCTCAATTTGCCACAGACCCAGAGAGAGGAGGAGAAGAAGAGAGAGAGAGAGAGGAGAAGCTGAAGAGACAGAGAGATAAAGTATAATAAAAGAGAGAGAGAAAGTTACAAGGAGTTACAAGGATTAGAATGTCTCAAAGAGTTATTAGTCCATCCTAAGAGGAGACATCGTGTGCTCACTTATCTCTAGGAGCAGGTCTTACTGTGCATTCACAGTGTCCTCCTAATGATTTTCTCTAGCTTTCTTTTAAACTCTTCCACACTGTTGCTGTTTACAACTTCTGGTGGCAGTTTATTCCACGTGCCACATATCTTGTATGTAAAGAAGTTCCCATAGTGGGATGTGTTGTATCTCTTCAGCTCTAGTTGCCATCCATTATTTAATCTTGTTTGGTCTTCGTTTAACTTAAATAGGTTACTGTCTACTTTTGTTATGCCTTGAGAGAAGAAGAAAGGAATGAATAAGAAGGAAGAAGATAAGAAGAAGATTGAAGAAGAAGAAGGAAGAAGAGAAGGAGAGAGAGGAGAAAGAGAAAGAGAGAGAGAGAAGAAGGACGACCTGAGAAGAGAGACGAGAGGAGTGATCCCGGAGAAGGAGAAGGACCCATGAACAGTGGGTAGTAGTGAGGGCGGGACCCAGGGAGTGGTCAAGGATCTCATCCTTTGAGGAGGCAGGCACGCCTGGTATGCTGCTGCCCCAATCTAATTGTCGGTCTCTCCCGTCTTAATATTGTGCCTTACAGGTAAAGCAGATTAATGCCGCCCTTGGCACCTCCTGAGCTTTCTTTCTCTCTTTCCCCTTCTCTTCCTCCCCCTTCTTCTTCCCACGATCTGCACGTATATCATGATTCGTGTAAGTGTGTCTGTGTGAATGTACGTACGTAACTCTCTGATATTAGTTTGACTTTTTTTTTTAGGGGGGGTCTAAGGACGCGATTAGACCCGGGTACAATTATGTTCATTAGAGCTTGATTGACCTCTAAACCGGTCAAACTGACCGCTAATTTGTAATAATGGATATCTAGTGCTCATGCGCTGATGACGTTGCTTTACTTGCTATATAAAAAAAAGTTTTTTTTTATATATATAAATGCTGAAGTTTACATCCTCCTAATGAACACCTGTATTCTTTGGAAGCCTGAATTGAATTCAAGTCAGTTTGGCCCCTTTAGCGGGATTGTCCCATATGAATAGGTTTCATCTATTGAGTAATAATAATAATATTGACTGAAAAATATCAAGAAGAAAGTATCACTCATTGATGTCGCAATACCATGGGACACCTGAGCTGAAGAGAAAGAAAAGGAAAAAATGGATAAGTATCCAGACCTGAAAATAGAAATAAGAAGGATATGGGATATGCCAGTGGAAATTGTATCCATAATCATAGGAACACTAGGCACGATCCCAAGAATCCCTGAAAAGGAATCTGGAAAAACTAGAGGCCGAAGTAGCTCCAGGACTCATGCAGAAGAGTGTGATCCTAGAAACGGCGCACATAGTAAGAAGTGTTGGACTCCTAAGGAGGTAGGATGCAACCCGGAACCCCACACTATAAATACCACCCAGTCGAATTGGAGGACTGTGATAAACCAAATAATAATAATAATAATAATAATAATAATAATAATAATAATAATAATAATAATAATAATAATAATAATTTAAAGAATAGGGCTAAGGCCAGCCAGCTTTTAGTAAAGATAACAACAAACTTACAAAGTACAAGAAGGATACCATAATCAGGGATACGACGCTACATAAAAATGATGAGGCACTTACGTATACATATCAACTAGACTCACAAATACAACAGTACCCCCTTATCCCGAGATCACTTGTAATTTCCGAGCTATAGAAAACGAAGCATCCCAAGTCTAATTTAATGATGTCTCGGGCGCACATATCCGTAAATAATGTTTACGGTCGTTTTCGTGTTCACTCAAGAGATCAGGGCGGATTACTTATAGACACTACTTTACTCTTATCATTGTTATTTGGAAGGGACGCCTGTGGAATATCCGATTGCGCGGGTTAATAGGTTCGTGGTTGCTTATGTAGAGACAAGCTGGAATTCGTTTCAGAGAAATGCTGAATAAAATCAGGACTTGATTTAGATAAACTATAATTATCTGACTATTCAGAACTGAAGACGACATTCAAATGGACGTAATTTAATGGAAGGAATCTTTACCATCTTTCAAAATTTAGAAAATAATTAAAATTCGATTTCTTTCAATTTTAAAGAGGAAACTGTCATATTATTTTGAAGCTTTCATTTTCTGACTTCCATTCCTGTTAATGTATACAAAGCCTCTATAATTATCTGATTGTATGTAGTGTCTCATTGGACGAGTGGGTTACTTGGCTACTCGCCTATCAGTCTGGTAGCTCGAGTTCGCTTCCCGCTGCTACCACAGTGGAACCAGAATAATTTATTTCTGGTGATTAGAAATTCATTTCTCGATATAATGTGGTTCGGGTCCCACCATAAGCTGTAGGTCCTGTTGCTAAGTAACCAATTGGTTCCTAGCAACGTCAATAAGAGATCTAATTCTTCCGGCCAGTCATAGGAGAGCTGTTCATCAGCACAGTGGTCTGGTTGAACTAAGATATACTTAATTTTTTTTTAACTGGTTGTTGGTCTGTTTTTAATTTTGGGTGTGTGTGTGTGTGTCCCTCAAGATAATCTGAATTTAATTTAAGTTTGTTACCTGCAAAATATCGATGAATAGAGTAGTCTAGACATGAATATTGTGTTATGTATTACGGGGTTTTGTTTGTTTGTCCAATTTTGATTTCAAACACATCTAGAGAAAGTGTAATTTTTTATATATAACCAAAACTTTTTTATTTTAAAACGATATTAATTCATTTCACTCGACTGTCTGATACTGTTCATGTACACATCAATTTACTTTTAATAATAATAATAATAATAATAATAATAATAATAATAATAATAATAATAATAATACCATGGGACACCAGAGTTGAAGAGAAAGAAAGGGAGAAAATCGATAAGTATCAAGACATTAAAATAGAAATAAGAAGGATATGGGATATGCCATAATCATAGGAACACTATATAGGCACGATCCCAAGATCCCTGAAAAGGAATCTGGAAAAACTAGAGGCTGAAGTAGCTCCAGGTCTAATGCAAAAGAGTGTGATCCTAGAAACAGCGCACATAATGAGAAAAGTGATGGACTCCTAAGGAGGCAGGATGCAACCCGGAACCCCACTCTATAAATACACCCAGTCGAATTGGAGGATTGTGATAAACAAAACAAAATAATAATAATAAAAATAAAAGGATTATTTTTCCTTCAGATAACTCCAAATTTGCCTGAACTCTTTTTAGGGACAAGTGAATCCAACTTTCATTTGATAATTGTAGAATTCTGTGTTGAGGTCGGTGTATTAGTAATAGCATGGCAATACTCACTGTATATCTTTTAATGACCTGTCTTCCATTGTCTTATGCAGAATTTTTTTTTCAATAGCCTAATAGTTTTGTCTGTTTATATCATCACCTACCAAAGTTTTCACTATTTGAATATAGAATCATCTTCAAAATTTTAGGGTGCCATAATCCAAGGTATATGTTGCCGAATCTGGAGTCGTGCCAAATTGATCCAGAGAGAGAGAGAGAGAGAGAGAGAGAGAGAGAGAGTGGGAGAGAGAGAGAGAGAGAGAGAGAGAGAGAGAGAGAGAGAGAGAGAGAGAGATGGGGAAGGCTAGGATATGGAATCATTTTCAGAAATTCCGAGGACCATAATTCGAGATACAAGTCGTCAATTTGAGTCAGTATGAGAGAGAGAGAGAGAGAGAGAGAGAGAGAGAGAGAGAGAGAGGAGTGGGGGTGGGGAGGGGGGGGTGCCACAATAACGTCTCGGGGAAATAACGAATTCGGACAAATTGCTCCTCATGGAGTATGCTTTTGCCTTTAGGTGTAGATCACCTCGAAAATCGTGCGCTCCGGATTCTGTTCATTATGGGTTCGGGCGTCCCTCCCTCTCCTCTCTCTCTCTCTCTCTCTCTCTCTCTAGATGAAAATCCTCCCTAAGGGGGAAACAGCCCCGCCTTTAACATATTTAAAAAGAGTCCCCTTTCTAGGGCGAATACCGAGCGAGAGGTGGTTAGCAATTAATGGCTCGTTGGCGTTGATGTAGCCAATGGTTAGTATAGATATGCCTTACCGGCGGCAGGAGGTCAGGCAAGGTTATACCCGCCGGGTGGGGGGTTGGGGGAGGGCGAGTGTGTCCGGCCGTGCCCCGGCCGAGATCGTGACCCGCCCACGGGCACGGGTAGCGAGGAGGAGCACCTCCTCGTCAGTCAGGGGCGCCGGCGATACCGTACGCGCTTCGTGACCTGCGAGGAATCAGCCCTCAGCAAAGGGCACCAATTACTGCTTCTATAAATCTCGCGGTGGGATACATTACTGCCATGCACTTCCATCCTATCCTATCCTATCCCCTACCCTCCCCTCCCCACCACCGCCCACACCGGTTTTTGTTCCGATATTGCACAATTATCGTTTAACGTGTCGACGGGGGAGGGGGGGGGGTGGGAGAGGCCTGGCCGCTGAGGACGTGTACTTGGGTCCTTTCGATAGGTAGGATACTAGAAAAGTTCAGGATGTAATCTGGGGTCGCTGCTGCTGCTGCTGTTGCTGCTGTTGCTGCTGTCCCTGCAGCTGCTGTGACCGCTGACCGCTGCTGCTGTTGCTCGTCCTTTCCCACCCTAGAACGTGGTCCTCTCTCTCTCTCTCTCTCTCTCTCTCTCTCTCTCTGATGCGATTGATATACACCCATTTCTGTCTCGTGTCATATTCTCTAAGAATATGGTCTCATATCTCCTCCTCCTCCTCCTTCTCCTCCTCTTCCTCCTCTTCCTCCTCTCTCTCTCTCTCTCTCTCTCTCTCTCTCTCTCTCTCTCTGATGCTATTGATATACGCCCATTTCTGTCTCGTGTCATATTATCTTAAGAATATCGTCGTATATACACCCATTTCTGTCTCTCGTGTCATATTATCTTAAGAATATATCTCATCCTTATCCTACTCTCTCTCTCTCTCTCTCTCTTCTCTCTCTCTCTCAGACGTAAGGGAGCCCCCACCCCCCAAATCTAGGTCGGTTGCAGTTTCGTCTCGTTATCGGCAACCGACGCCCTTTCTATCTCCTTCTTTATTCCGCGGTATTTCGAGCCCTCTCGTGGCTTACCTCCTCCCTCTGTCCGATGGTGGCCTCAGCCACGGCCCATAAAACTCTTAGCCGCGGCCCATGAATCTCACCAACAATCCGGTGTTGGCCTACTATGTCGTTGGCACCTACAGCACTGCCAGCAGTACGATTGTGGCTAAACTTAACCTTAAATAATAAAAATAAAAATTACTGAGGCTAGAGGGCTGCAATTTGGTACGTTTGATGATTGGAGGGTGGATGATCAACGTACCAATTTGCAGCCTTCTAGCCGCAGTAGTTTTTAAGATCTGAGGGCGGACGGACGGACAAAGCCGTCACAATAGCTTTCTTTTACAGAAAACTAAAAACCAATACTAATAACAAATTAACGTTGTTATGCCCAGAGGCATGAACAAATACAAATAAAGCCTGCAACATTCGTATAAGAAAAAAACTTAAAGTTTTTAGATTTTTTTTTTTTTCATTATCAGTCACGTTTCACAGTCCAGAGTGAGGAGCAGTGTTGGGGAGACAGAAGGTTTTGAGGTGAGAGTAGGATTACACCAGGGGTCGGCTCTGAGCCCATTTATCTTTAACATAGTGATGGATGTTATAATAGAGGAAGTAAGGGAGACAGTACCATGGAACATATTGTATGCGGATGATATTGTTCTGTGTGCAGAGAGCAGGGAAGATCTGGAAGGGTGAAATTGGAAAGATGGAGACAAGTACTGGAGGACAGAGGAATGAGAATAAGTAGATCCAAGACAGAATATATGTGTACCCACCACTGAGGGGGATGATAGAGAAAGTATTCAGCTTGGTGGAGAGCAAATAGGAGAGTTGATAAGTTTTAAGTATTTGGGATCTTTTGTTAACGCTGGAGGAAGTATGGAAGAAGAAGTAAAACATCGGTACCAGGCCAGGCTGGAACAACTGGAGAGCGGCCTCGGGAGTTCTTTGTGACAAAAGAGTGCCGCTTAGGTTAAAAGGAAAATTTCACAAGACGGTGGTAAGAACAGCAATGCTGTATGGTACGGAAACAGCAAGCATGAGAAAAGCAGAGCAGAAGATGGATGTGGCAGAAATGAGAATGCTTAGGTGGATGTCTGGGGTAACAAGAGTGGATAGGATCAGAAATGACTACATAACGGTGGGTCAACTAGGTGGTGGAAGTATCAAAGAAAGTGCAGGAGGGGAGGCTGAGATGGTATGGACACCTGTTGAAGAGAGATGAGGACCACGCTGGGAGACATACTATGGGAGTGGAGGTGCAAGGAAGAAGAAAGAGAGGGAGACCAAGAAAGAGATGGAAGGACTGTGTGAGAGGAGATTTACATGAGAAGGGAATTGATGAGGCAGAAGCGCAAGATAGAAATAGATGGAACGGCTCATCCGAAACGGCGACCCCATTAAAAAAATAAAATGGGAAAAAGCTGGGAAGAAGAAGAAGTCACGTTTCACAGTCCCAGCCACCAATTATTTCACCCGTATATATGCATCCATATCACCAACTTTTGACATTCAAGAGACACAAACTCGCGTTCATTTCCCACGTAACAGAACTAGAACAAGACACCTCTTTGCCTCGGTTTTATCAATATATATCAATATTTTTTTCTTCACGCCACCACGCGCTTCCAGACAAACAGAAGAGTTAGATCTTAGCTCGAATCGCATTTCTCCACCACAGCAGATATAATCACAGTATTTTTCTCACCTTTGATTTGGCTTCATTATATCCAGACTTAGTGCTTTCTCCACTATACTATATATACAAAAACCACAAAATTCAGTCATGTCTTGTACTTATGCAAATAATCTTAAAGTTTCTTTCTGCCTTGTCTTTGTATTGACTAACTTTGATGTTCATTTCACCTGACTCTGTTCCTTAAAGACAAAATTATTGTCCATTTCTGTGTATAATGAGCTCAGTTACTCAGTATGTGAATCACCACAATACCTGGGATAAGCATCAATCAGCCTTAAGTATTTGCCTCACCCATGGGATGCCACCTGGTCATACACCTGCACCTTATCCCAGTCACTGCTATTGAAGTAGCATTTGCAACATTTAACTCTGAAACCTTCTCTCTTGAGCACCACGTTTCCTACTACTTTCTCCTTAACCTCTTTTCCGAAGTCTATCTATGTGTCAAGTGTTGCCTGGGCTGGTCCTTATTGCATCTGTCACTACAAACACTACTCGAGTGTGCTTACGTACAGATACAAACATCTGTCCCAAGACCCATGGTCATGTAAGATTCTCTCTCTCTCTCTCTCTCTCTCTCTCTCTCTCTCTCTCTCTCTCTCTCTCTCTCTCTCTCTAAATAAATAAATAAAATAATAAATAAATAAATAAATAATAAATAAATAAAAAATAAATAAATAAAATAAATATATATATATATAAATAAATAAATAAACAAATAAATAAATAGATAAATAAATAAATAAAAAATAAATAAATAAATAATTATATTATATTAAATAAATAAATAAACAAATAAAATAGAAATAAAAAATAAATAAATAATTAAATAAAACTGCAATTTTCCATTGCTTTTCTAAATCTTTGTAACTCAGTTCTGTATCCTCTTTTTTTTTACTTATGTTATTTCTTGTTGTGAATTGTAATTTTAAATAAAAACTAGCAGATTTTCATTGCTTTTCTAAATCTTTGTAACTTAGTTCTGTACCCTCTTTGTTCCCTTATGTTATTTCTTGTCATGAAGTGTAATTTACGTATCCACATCCCAAAGTCCTTCAAAGTTGGAGTTCTACTTTAAGAAACCCTTTGATCAACCCGTCTAGGATTCATCTGGTGCTAGGAAAGCTTTTATCAGTCCTTATCTCTCATATCTAGAACAAATAAGTAATCATACACTGTGCAACAGTTCCAGATTGACCTAATCACGTAGCTGGTATACCCTCTGATACCCTTGACCTTTTCTTGACTTCTAATCCTGAGGGCACCTCCTACTAGACCTCTCCTTATACAGAGGATCATTTGACCACAGCTTTGTTGAGGTCATCTCCAGAGTTGCATCTTGTCTGTGACATTTTGAAAGTGGTCAGTATCTTAACTCATATCTCGAAGATTTCTCAAGTGTACCTCACCTCAATTGTTCTTCAGTTTATATATGAATTTCCTTTAGAAATATTTCTATTATATAGCTCCTTTTTTTTTCATTGTAAATTCCCCATCACTCTCTCAGCCTCATCATATCGGCGATGACGATTGTAGCTTTAATGAGAGTCAGTTTGAATCTCTGAAACCCTCGGTATCTTTGAGAGACTCAAAGTCACATAGGTAATTATAAGTAAGAGACTGCAACCATCTGAAAGGGAAAGCTTTAACTCAAGCAAAACAAAAGGCAATGAAGAGTTTATTGTTATTGGTGAAACATTATATCACAGGTTTGACAGAATGTTAAACTTTCTCATTGTAAGTTCGTTCTTGCTTCTAATATTCTTATTATAAAATCTACCATGAAACACACTTCTCCATTTGAATAGAATCTTAAAAGAAGCGTTAGTACATACATAAATGCCATAACATAGCGTAACAGTGCCATCGTCAGCTGCGTTCTTCGGAGAGTTCTCGCCACCTGGATATTACAGTATGCATATGTTTACAAACGTAATTCATTCTAATTTATTTCACGTTCGGAAAATGCAGATTTTTTTTTCCAAAGAGCTATCAAGGCTGAAGGCGAGAAACCTCCATTCCTATGCTTTGCTTTATTCCGCCAAGATTAAATGACGGAATAAAACAAGAAGACGGATCGTGAGGCGCGAATACTGATGTCCTCGGCGAAGCCATATTCGGAGCCAGCAGGACTCGCGCGGAATCACAGTTCGCGCGTCTTCGGGACACCTGTCGGTGTCGGAGACGCACCTGCTTCCAGAGCCAAGCGCTTTTATTCAGAGCCACGCTCCTGGGGATGAGTGAAAACATCCTGGAATAAAGGAATACGATCATGACAAACTACCGCTGGCTCTTCCTATATGGCGACGGAGCCAAATTTGGCGCACAGGTGGAGGCGACCGGTGTCATCCCAAGTAGCCTCGGAGGCTGTTTGATTTTCTGGCCGGCGCATTGAATAAGCTATTAAGTTCAAAGCTGCTCTTTGAATTCCAGTTAATTCCGACGTTTCCTCTGCTTCGTCGTCGTAGGGGGCTAGGGGGGCGGGGATGGGACGTGAGGAAACGGAAGGAATGAGGAATGGTCGATGCGTAATCAAGATACGCTTATGCGTAAACAAAAGTTTAAACCATTGCATATAGGTTTAGCGGAATGTCCCAGGATCCGGTTTACAGTAATATTAAAGAATAGGACGAAGAGATTGGAACGAGATGGCAAAATAGATTAATAATAATAATAATAATAATAATAATAATAATAATAATAATAATAATAATAATAATAATAATAATAATAATAATAATAATAATAATAACAACAAGTCTTAATGAAAGATATTGCTGCATCAGCTGCATTTAAGTTGCATTTAACTGGCGAGTATTGAATAATAATAATAATAATAATAATAATAATAATAATAATAATAATAATAATAATAATAATAATAATAGCACATACGTAAACAGCAAGTAACAAAAAACAGCTAACAGAAAAAGAGAAGTGTACAGATGACATCAAGGGGTAAAAGCGTAAATTATCTCGTAGAATCAATAAGAGAGAGAGAGAGAGAGAGAGAGAGAGAGAGAGAGAGAGAGAGAGACTCTTTCTCCAAATTAGAAAAGAAAAACTACTGCAATTTTAAAAATGAATTTAAAAAATTGAGAGAGAGAGAACTGCTACTAACCAAGAGAGAGAGAGAGAGAGAGTTTTTCACAAGTTAGAAAGTACTATGAATGGAAAAAAGTGGGAGAGAGAGAAAGAGATTCCCCACAAATTACAAAAGAAAAACTATTGCGAATGTAAAAACTGAGAGAGAGAGAGAGAGAGAGAGAGAGAGAGAGAGAGAGAGAGAGAGAGAGAGAGAAGGAGAGAGAGAGTACAAACCTGTCATAACACAGCAGGCGATAAGAAATCACGTAGGTCCTCCCCATCCCTCCCTCCAGCTCTTTTGGTTAATGGGCCCTCACTGATTCTCACAAGTTTAGACACCTGCAATTTTGTACACACGTCGAGTGTTCTGAGATGTCCACCTGGGCTCTCTCTCTCTCTCTCTCTCTCTCTCTCTCTCTCTCTCTTTTAGTAGCTGTTTTTTCTGGCATTTTTTTTACTCTTAGCAGTTTTATACTCTCTCTCTCTCTCTCTCTCTCTCTCTCTCACCCACTGTTTGTTGATTATACATTTCTCTCTCTCTCTCTCTCCTCTCTCTTCAGTCTCTCTCCTCTCACTGTTGTTGATTAGAGCATTTCTCTCTCTCTCTCTCTCTCTCTCTCTCTCTCTCTCTCTCTCTCTCTCTCTCTCTATCTCTCTGTTTGTTGATTAGCAATATCTTTTTTTCTCTCTCTCTCACTCATTTTAATTCATAGTAGTTTTCCTTCTAATTTCCTAAGAGTCCTCTCTCTCTCTCTCTCTCTCTCTCTCTCTCTCTCTCTCCTTCATTTTTATCTTTTCATCACCATATTCAAGTATTTACCTCTTTTTTTTTTTTCTTCCTATGTTGTTTTAGCTGGCTTCAATCACAACTGCAGCTTCGCAATTTTTCTTTATTACTTTTCTTTCACTCATTGATTTCATTTTTTTCTCTCCATCTTTAATTTCATTTTCATTCAACACATTAAGGATAATATCAGGTACTTTGGAAGCTATTTATTATTATTATTATTATTATTATTATTATTATTATTATTATTATTATTGTTATTATTATTATTATTATTTCCCAACAAGATTCCTGAAAGTGAATATTATTCATCTTATTTTCATCGAAGTCTTATTCATCTTATTTTTATCGAAGAGAGAGAGAGAGAGAGAGAGAGAGAGAGAGAGAGAGAGAGAGAGAAAGAGAAAGAGAGAGACCGCTAAGACAAATTCAATAATAAGAGAAGTCATTGAGATGCTCTTGGCTCTCCTTAACATATTATAGCACGGTTGCTCGTTTGTTGCAATAAAGTACATAGAGCATCACTCCACATCGCTTTAAAAAAAACGAGAGAGAGAGAGAGAGAGAGAGAGAGAGAGAGAGAGAGAGAGAGAGAGAGAGAGAGAGAGAGTAATCTCACAACCCCTCTCGATGCAGGTTAGACAAACAAATTATAATCAGTACAGAAGTCACTCCATATTGCTTCAAAAAACAGAAGATTGCGTAACCTCTCCCCCCCTCTCTCTCTCTCTCTCTCTCTCTCTCTCTCTCTCTCTCTCTCTCTCTCTAAGCACAGGTGAAACAACAAGATCTTTCTTCACTGGTAATTCATGGTTTGTTTGACAAGCAGGAATTCTATCAGTACCCAAATATTTAGACTTTCATGAGTTATTCCTTGAAAATAAGTCATCATGTCTTCGCACTTCCAGTGCCGTTTTTTTTTTTTTTTTTTTTTTTTTTTTTTTTTTTTTTTTTGAGGTGGTTGGGGGAGGGGAATTTTATTGCCAAGTTAGACTGATAGATAATTATCTTCATTTAGCCTTTGAGAGTTAAACCTTTTATCTTCACTTTACAAAAATGAAAGGTTTCAAATAGTATATTTTAGCTAAAGTAAAACAGTTTGTTTTAGTCAAGTATATATCTAAGAAAAGGAGCCCATAAAAACGCCAAAATACAGAAAGTAAATACTATATTTCAGAGACCGCTGTATCTCTCTCTTCAGAAAGGTATTTATAATTAATTAGATGGAATTCTGTTGTGTGTATATGTTATATATATATATATATATAATATATATATATATAATATATATATTAATATATATATATATCAATTCAAGCTACAAATGTCCTTTAATATCTAAATTCACTTTACCTCCCAAATGATATATTTTCATATATCTACCGAAGGGGAATTTTTTAATTGATAATAATTTCGTCCCCCCATGGGATCGAACCACCGTCCAAGTGGACGGGGACGAAATCAGGACAGTCAGTGACGCTATCCTAAATCAGCCAACAGAGACGCTATGAATTCATATCGATTCTGACCTTACAAATCACCCTCGATCTGGGTGCTTTCGTAATTAGAATCGATATGAAACCCCGTCTACCATATATATATATATATATATATTATATATAATAATTCTATATATATATTATATATATATTTAATAACACATATATACATGAATATATACAGATAAATGGATAAATAAATAGACAGTATATGTGTGGGTGTGAATATATATATATGCATGTATTTATGCATGATTAATCAATAAAAACAAACGCGATATTGCAATTGAAGGAACACGAACCTGAAAACCTTTGAAACCAAAGAGTACATCGAGCACTATAACTGCCAGGGCACGAGCAGACGGACGGACAAACAGACGCAGGGAACAAAACAAAGAAACCACGAACACTTGAGGATAAGTGTCGACATCAACACAGGAAAAACCAAAACAAAAAACAGTTCTCGAACTCCGGTCCGCAGGTGGACGAGAAAAAGGCGATGATGAAAGCTATAGCGGCCACTTGAACGCGGCCAGTCGTCTTCCCTGCAACCTGCAATTGAAGGAGAGAGAGAGAGAGAGAGAGAGAGAGCAGCAGCAGCAGCAACATCGGTCCACTCGAAGGCATCGCGCATGTCACTCACGTACCATCCACGCGCGTTTCGAACCAAAGCACCTGGTGGTAGTGGTGCTTCTCATCTTTCTTGGTAGTAGTAGTGGTTCTCAAATAAAGAATAGATCAGGAGAGACGATAAAGTTTCCTCTGACAACGCGAGATGATGTTGTTATTGTAGCTTTTGTTCTTTATTTGTTGTTGTTGTTCAGAGGCTCTCTCCCGCTCTGGAGAATCGGTTATAGTAAATGTTGTGTTAGCTGGTTGGGCATTAACATACGTCTAAGGTCACGTGACTAGCTGCGTGAGTTAACGTCAAAAGTTAAGTATTAATTATAATAATTAGCCGTTTAAGAAAACTGATTCATATTTTTTTTTATCTATGCCTAAGACCTTTTTGTTTATAATAATTAGCCTTTTTTTAAGAACACATTATTATCTATATTTCAATTCGCCTCTTTATGCCTAAGCCTTTTTGTTTATAATAATTAGCCTTTTTTTAAGAAGAGTTATAAATATTTCACTTCGTCTATTAATGCCTAAGCCTTTTTGTTTATAATAATTAGCTTTTTTTAAGAAAACATTATTATATATATTTCAATTCTTCTATTTATGCCTAAGCCTATTTATTTATAATAATTACCCACATTTAAGAAAAATATTATAAATATTTCTATTCGTCTATTTGTGTCTAAGCCTTTTTGTTAAATTAATTAGCCACGTTTATAAAAAAATATTATATATATTTCAAATCGTCTATTTATGACTAAGCCTTTTTGTTATAATAATTAGTCATTTTTAAGACAACACATTACTATAGATATTTCAACTTGTCTGTTTATACATAAGCCTTCTTGTTCATAATAATTAACCACGTTTAAGAAAACCAAATATAAATATTTCAGAGACTAATTAGAACCTCCTTTACTCATGGATAAGTCTGGATATTACCAAAGAATTTTTGAGCATCAGTTCTTGTTTTTAAAAGGAAATTAAAGACAAGCGTAGACAAAAAATATCATAAAGCTTCAGTAAACGTCTCTCGCTCTCTCTGTCTCTCTCTCTCTCTCTCTCTATCTCTCTCTCTCTCTCTCTCTCTCTCATGTTCACTTCTCTTTTATTATCTCTTTAACTCTCTCACGTTCTGTCTGTCTATCTCTATCTCTCTCTCTCTTACACTTTCATTTACTCTCTCTCTCTCTCTCATGTTCGCTTCTCTTTCATTATCTCTTTAACTCTCTTCCATTCTCTTCTCTCTCTCTCTCTCTCTCTCTCTCTCTCCCTCTTCCTATCTTACTCTATTTCACTTTCATTTACTCTCTCTCTCTTGTTAACTTCTCTTTCATTACTCTTTAACTCTTTTCCATTATGTCTGTCTCTCTTTCACTTTCATTTACTCTCTCTCTCTCTCTCTCTCTCTCTCTCTCTCTCATAAAGCCATAAATTCACAGGCTAATTGATGAAATCACATACGTAATCAATTCTTCCCCGACAAAGATAAAGGATATTGAATATCACATTCATATCTATAAATACAGACCATCCTTTAACGCCGGTGCAATTAATGTTGAATATTAATGCTCCTTCTTGCCTAACATCCGTGCAGACGATGTTTACGATGTTTAATACCTTGCCATATCATCTCCACATCTGCGATGTTGTAGACTCAACTCCTAATACGAATTCTATTGCGAAAGTCGAGGGGAAGGTCATGCCGGTGTCCTGATCTAGCCCAGACCCGATGGATGCAAGATTATGAAAGGTAAGTGTGTTGGGATTAGACATGTAATAGCAATAGATTTGATTCTTAAGAGATGGGTGATTACCGTAATCTAGGAACAAATAGACAGGGGTAGAATTCAGAAGCTTGCTAATACATTGGAAGAACTAAGGATGGGACAGCCTGACAGGTGCTACAAGGTCGGCCTCATTTACTCGAGTCCGAGACCACAGAGTCACATTTTGAAACTCTCATAGAACTCACACAAAGGATTTGTTCTTATGTTAAAGCTAAAACTTAGAGCAAGATAAAGTTGAAGGAGCTGGACAGCTAACTAGGTTTTTTGTTTTGTTTTGTTGTATGGTGTTTTTACGTTGCATGGAACCAGTGGTTATTCAGCAACGGGACCAACGGCTTTACGTGACTTCTGAACCACGTCGAGAGTGAACTTCTATCACCAGAAATACACATCCCTCACTCCTCAATGGAATGGCCGAGAATCGAACCCGTGACCACCGAGGTGGGACGCAAACACCATACCAACCACGCCACTGAGGAGCTGCTAACTAGGTGAGAAAAGGCCAAAGGGACCAGACGAAAAGTCAAAGCTAGAAAGCTATGCAGCTGGGAAGGAAAGGGTTATTACAGACAATTTTTGCTTACAGTGGACTGCCCTAGGCTCACTGGAAATCGTAGCTCTCGTATGGGGTAAGGCTCCTTTGAGGAGGGAGGGGACTAAATCCTTCAGTATGAAGGAACATTGACCAAAACAGTATCTGTACAAAATAAAGTATGAGGAAACTGTCCACTTCACCAAACCATTTTTAAAGTGCTCCTAGTTCAGCTGGAATCAGTTTCATCTCCATATATAATGAACCTGGTCTGTTTACCTCATTGGTGTGAACTCTTATGATCTTATTTGGAGGAGATGGATAGAAAAAGCTACAGCCTGCAATAAAATCTGATATTCTGTTTCCTTATACGATGAGTACCAGCATCAATTTCATGCATCTTGATGAAGATTTTTATCTTTTGCTAGTGCACATAGGGATGGGTTGTTGTCAGGGTGGGTAGCTGTCTGTAAAACAATCACCAAAACAAATTAAGCAGTGAGCAGTTCAGTGAGTGCAGGTTCGTCTCCCAGCCATCACAAACCAACATGAGCCAGTGACTGAGATTCAAAGCAAGGACCCTAACTGCTCAATTAGCCAAGCTCAGTTTCCAGCATCTTCAACCTGGATGATTGTGCCACAGGGCAGCCTTCTGGGCTGATTTGGTTTGTGCCCTCCTCTAACACTCACACTCATCGGAGATCCCCACGTCTGAATCAATGGAATTGGCACACTTTAAATCCTTTAGCAATAACCAAACGAGAGACAAAGACAAAGGAGGGATGGCACGAGATAGAAACACCTGGAAAAGGCCTATTAAAACAGCGACCCATACTAGTGATTAAGCTGAAATGATGATTGATTTCATGTATCAAAATAACAGGGTAGCCATATTCCAAGTTGGCAGAAGATTTTAGCCCCATTATTTTGATCCATACTGATTTACAAAGATTTTTACTGCTGTACACATTGGTCAAAGATTACTGCAGTTAATTCACAGATCTTAAACTTTTCTAGGGAAAAGACGTTTGTCAACGCTAAATCCACTAAATAACCAGAAATTTGTGTAGATACCATTAACAGCTAAAGTTGATCAGTATCATCTGAGCCAAACCAGTCCCTATGCTTACTACTGAACTCACAAGATACATTAGCCAGATATCTGGGTGTTAAGGGACTGTGTTTAAGAGTCATCACAGACTTCTTAATTATGTTCATGGATGCCAACATTTGTCAAAGCCGCTGTAACAGATTCCAGTTTACAGTCTTCCTTCTCCAATGTATTGTAAGGTCTGTTCTGCGCTAAACATCCATTCCCTGAGCATAGTAGTGCTGGACTTCTTTCCATAGAGAAGTGTCTCAGTTGTAAGTGTCAGGTCATACTTGTAAGTATGGCAGTAAAGGTCACTCACTACCAAGACTTGTCCTAAGGCCTCAAGCCTTAAAATACATTCTGATTATTAAAATGTGCTTAAGAACAGTAAATTTTACAGCACTTTGTGCGCTTACCGTAAACTTAATAACAATTAACAGAAAAGGCCCCATGAAAGTGACCTGTTAAAATCTTGGAACAAGGCCAGACTAAGTAAAGGAAACATTTCCCCAATATTCCATCAAACAGCTTTTGGTTTCTAATTGTTATGAGGATCAATAAGCTAGGGAAAGCTTAGTCAACGATATTGTAAAGCTGAAAATACATCATTACTCAGCTCAGCGGTGAACCTAGGGACAGAGCTGCATCAAAAGTCTGCCATGAGAACCTGCAGTTCCTGATATTAGCAAGTAATTCATCTATGTACCTAGTGCATATAAAAGGTTAGGCTTGTTCAGAATATACTTGCTGCTTGGCTACTGATGCATGTTTTCAATTTAGCAAATAGTAAACCCATGGGACAATCAGTCACTTCTCCATCCACTCTGGTAAAGTTCCCCTCTACTGGACTAAAGGGTCTTCTCAGTGATGCAGCCCACAAGCCTCTCACTGTCTTCCTTCAGGAGAAGCAGGTTCTCAGCATTAATTTTACAGTCTTTTCTCTTTTTCCCTTTTGCAAATTAAGTTGTTAATCTCAGCCACCAGGGAGTTAGTTAACAAACTTACATCCATTGGGACAATGTCACCTTGAGACTTTGTGGTTTGGGGTACCCCTTTGAATTCTCTTAAGGAATTTCAAGGGACTGTACTCAGGTACATTGGGATTCAAGGTTGAATTCAGAGCCTTGGGTACTTCATACAAGTGTGAGGTGACCTGGAAATAAGGGAGCATGATATATATATATATACGATGACTTATGTATTTTAACCCTCCCAAAGCAGACGCTGGGTGCATAGTATCCCACCACTTTTAGGAACTGGATTTCTCTGTGCAAGTCTTTTCAGACCAGTCACTGTCTCAGTCTCCACTAGAGACTCCTGCAGTAGCCTGCAGTTACTGTACCCCCTAGGTTACAATTTGCTACTTGCTTTGCAGAATTCGAGCTTTTAGATTTTGTTTGAGGGCTACTGTGCCATTATGCCTAGTGCTATGGGCTTTCCTGTACCTCTGGAGTCAAATACCTTTAGGTTAATAAGGTTAATAAGATGCTTTCTATACTGTTTCCTTTGCCTTATGTTCCCTTTTGAGTGACTTAATATTTATTCATATTATCATTTTTCCGTTTTGATTTCTGCGTTCTCCTCTCACCTCACTTTTTCTTAAGCGACCTTCCACTTTCAGGGGAAGAGTCCTCGGTAATGTTATATTGTTGTTTACGCGTCCCAGCAGTAAACAATAGATATTGCAATGGTAATAACGTGTACTATAATAATCAAGGCGATGAATATAAATATATATTGTATCAATTGACTTTCAATGTCTGTCCACGTAGCTTCGAAATTGATTGTCACGTTGCCAAGGATACGACAGTAAACATATCTTTAATTTTCACTTATGTATATATATTATAGTATATTTATTACACATGCAAGTGTGTGTGTGTGTGTGTGTACGTGCATACCAGTCTGTTTAGTGTAGCTAAAAGGAACGTTCCAAACCGTTATTTACCAGCACCGAGTGGGCCAATCGATAGAGGGAACTCGTCCCCCTGTTTTGGTTGAAATGTAAAGATCTCGTTTCTGAAAGGTTCGTTCTGGTCGATTTTCTAAAATATCAGGAGAAGGAGATTCTCCAGTGCCACCGATTCCAACTGACCATCGACATCATAAATTACGACAGTCTTCGAAAGGGGGTTCGAGTGTAGGATTCTGGAATCTGGAGGAGAGCAGCGCCTATATACACACCCTCTTCCTTGCGACGTCCACACTAGCACTGCGCTCTTCTAAAAGTTTAACCCCCTCAAACACAAATCCCTCTTCTTCCCCCACTTGGCCCCGCCCACCTTTCGCAGTATCAAGCGTTCCCATTGGCTAGTCCTGCCAACATTTAGCTCCCATCACGGCAGTTGGCTAAGGCGCAAACGCATTCTTCCCATTGGCGGAAGACTTCGTAAGCTATCCGGAGTGACGGGACACCGCACCGGTAGTGTCCCAGGCACCGTGCCGTAGTGATGACGTATGAGTACGCTTGTCCTGAGGTCTGGACTTCGACGTGGCAGATGAAATCATGAATTTTATTTTGTTTTCGTTTGTTTCTGGTTTTCGAAAGTCCTGAATATTTTTCTAGACCAAGATTTAAAAGACTTTTTGGTGGCATTTTTCTCCCCAAGATATCTTGGGTTCAGATTTCAACAACAACGAAATAAATTTACTTTTTAATTCTAGTCAGGCAAATATATTTTTTAGTACATTTATTCCATGAACTTCTAAGTTCAAGATTTTAAAAATTCAGACGCTTGTTTTAAAACAGGTTTCGAAAACATCTTTTGAGACCAATTTTCTCTCATGACGCTCCTTTTTGGGGTCAGATTTCGAAAAATCGAAAGAGATTTATATCGAATTCATCTCTCAAAAAGCTTTTGCGTCCTTATTTCGAGATCCAGAAAAGCTTGAATATATATATTCCAAATTTTAATCCAAATCCAAAAACATTAGTCGCGATTCGTGTTTAGAAAATTCAAGCACCTTTTTTGAACTAAAAATATTTTTGGGCACAATTTCCAAAATTAAAATGACTGTTCATGGATTTAGTTATCAAGGTATCATCGGTAATCTACACAAGCGATTGCAAAATAATTTTAATAGTTCTGTCTACCAATATTTCATGGGTACTTAAAGCATTAATTTTTAATATTTTCTCTTTTACGTTTTTTGTAAAACATCGCAAATGGCTCACCGAATCTCGAAAGATCTGCTTAGCGAGTCAATGACTCTGTTTGCATCTTCCATTTATACACGCATTCATATTGAATAAAAAAAAAACACACACAAATATAGATCATGTGACTATATATCTTTTCACTAATGTATAGAAGGTCTGTCTTCTAGCCCATTATTCCTCCAAGTTCTAGCCACGGACGAATTTTGATAGCAGTTTTACTGAAGGAAGTCAAACTGCTAACTTTGGGACACAATTTAACATTGTTGATGTTCAGAATTAACAAGAAATTTACCATTTAACTTGACGCCCAAATTGCAAAGTGAATTTTATTTACTTCTAAAAGTAGTTATGGCTATATAACTGAGTAGGATTTATTTTCTGATTAATAATAATAATAATAATAATAATAATAATAATAATAATAATAATAATAATAATAATAATAATAATGTACACCGTATTCTTAGGAAGCTTGAATTTCGAGCCAGTGGGCCCCTGTGAGTTTCTTCTATACGAGTAGGGTTCATATTATTATTATTATTATTATTATTATTATTATTATTATTATATTATTATTATTATTATTATTATTATTATTATTATTATTATTATTATTATTATTCAGAAGATGAACCTTACTTGTAATGAAATTCAAGCTACCAAAGAATAAGGTGTTTAATATTATTATTATTATTATTATTATTATTATTATTATTATTATTATCTTATTTTATTATTATTATTATTATTATTATTTATTATTTTATTATTATTATTATTATTATTATTATTATTATTATTATTATTATTATTATTATTATTATTATTATTATAGCAGAAGCGGTTCTAGGAATTCCCACCACCAACGAATTATCATTTTTATTAAGGTTATTATCAGTCGACTAACGGCCTTTATCAGTTGGGAAAACATGCATCGTACAAACTCATCTTGAGCTGATATCAGTATATTAGACTCAGGAACCTGTCGATAAGTTTATTTGTTTTTTGTTTTTATTTCGTTTAACAAAGAAAATAAGTATTTACACCAGCAAGTGCCAAATAATAATGACATACGCTCCAGAATATCATTCTCAAATGGTGGTACATCGATTGATTGGTTTGTATCAACGTGGAGTTGCGAAAACTTGAGCTAACTGATCAGGAATTAAATTTTTTTTCGTTCTGCACCACGCTGGAATCTTAGGATTAGTTGATATATATACATATACATATATATGTATATATAACATAATATATATATATATATTATATATATATATATATGTATAGTATATATACATCGACGAAAAATCAGTTACTTAAGTGCAGTGTGTCTTGTATATATAGACTACAATAGAATATAGAATTTAGGCTAAGCGATGGGACAATGAGGTCATTCATCGCTGATATTGAAACTGACAAAAAAAAAAAAGTTTGAAAGGTTTAAGGAGGAAAACCTCAAAGCAGATGCACTATGAATTAACTGTTAGAGGGGGTGGAGAGTAAGGTGAAAGAGAGGAGTTATAGACCTGAGAACTAGCAAGCCAAGTGGCGGGTCTTCATTCTACCTTGAAAAATGATCACAGAAACAACACTTAAATACGTTTTTTTAACCAAATGCACCTTTTGCGTAATCGTATTTTTTCATTGACAACGGCCACCATTGTAGTTTGGAAAAAGGTTACGTAACATCTTTGATAACGGTGTAGTACTGTAGTTACCTTTATCAGTCAATGGGAGGGACATAAACAATGGTCACAATGAGAGCTTTGTTTTCTTGTCAACGAAGTCGGCGACCGAATAAGAAAGAAGAAAAAGAAGAGGAGAGGAGGAGGAGAAGACGAAGAGGAGGAGGAGAAGAAGAGGAGGAGGGAGAAGAAGAAGAGGAAGAGTAGAAGAAGAGGAGGAGGACGAGGAGGAGGAGAAGAAGAAGAGGAGGAAGACGAGGAGGAGAAGAAGAAGAAGAAGAGGAAGAGGAAGAGGAAGAGGAGGAGGAGAGGGAGGAGAAGAAGAAGAGGAGGAGGGAGAAGAAGAAGAGGAGGAGGAGGAGGAGAGGGAGAAGAAGAAGGGGAGGAGGAGGAGGAGAAGAAGAAGAAGAGGAGGAGGAGGAGAAGAAGAAGAGGAGGAGGACGAGGAGGAGGAGAAGAAGAAGAAGAAGAAGAGGAAGAGGAGGAGGAGAGAAGAAGAGAAGGGAAGAGAAGAAGAGAGAGAGAGAGAGAGGAAGAAGAAGAAGAGGAGGAGGGAGAAGAAGAAGAGGAGGAGGACGAGGAGAAGAAGAGGAGTAGGAGGAGGAGGAGGAGGGAGAAGTAGAAGAGGAGGAGATGGAGGAGGAGAAGAGGAAGAGAAGGAGGAGGAGGAGGATGAGGAGGAGGAGAGGAAGAAGAAGAAGAGGAGGAAGAGGAGAAGAAGAAGAAGAAGAAGAGGAGGAGGAGGAGGGAGGAGAAGAAGAAGAAGAGAAGGAGAAAGAAGAAGAAGAAGAAGAAGAAGAAGAAGAAGAAGAAGAAGAGGAGGAGGAGGAGTAGGGAGAAGAAGAAGAGAAGAAGAAGAAGAAGAAGAAGAAGAAGAGGAGGAGGAGAAGGAGAAGAGGAGAGGAGGAAGAAGAAGAAGAGGGGGAGAAGAAGAAGAGAGAGAAGAAGAAGAAGAAGGAGGAGAGGAGAAGAGAGAGGAGAAGAAGAAGAAGAGAGAAGGAAGAGAGAGAGGAGGAAGAAGAAGAAGAGGAGGAGAAGGAGAAGAGGAGAGGAGGAAGAAGAAGAAGAGGAGGAGGAGGAGGAGGTAAAAGTGAAAAACAAAAAATAAATTGTCAGTTAGATATAAACAAATAGAAATATCAATCGTAAGAAAGTATGAAAATGGAGATATTCGTTCGCGACCAAAAAAATAATCCGAGCTGGATTCTGTGGCACTTAACCTAGTCTGAAGAATTCTATGAAATATATTCTAATCAGAATCAAGTATATACTAATCAGAATATATTATTTTAATAAGCTTCATTCTCGCGTCAAGCAACATCCTGTAACATGAAAACACTGTGAATCCTAAGGTGAGTATTTCTGTCTCAAAGAGGATTCATTCTTGCATAGTATATAGATTATTGTGTACGTCTCACGGTGAATCCTAAGGGGAATATTGTCTCAAAGAGGATTCATTCTTGCATAGTATATAGATTATTGTGTACGTCTCAACGGTGAATCCTAAGGGGAATATTGTCTCAAAGAGGATTCATTCTTGCATAATATATATATTAGTGTGTACGTCTCAACGGTGAATCCTAAAGGGAATATTGTCCTCAAGAAGATTCATTCTTGCATAGTATATAGATTATTGTGTAAGTCTCACGGTGAATCCTAAAAGAAATATTGTCCTCAAGAAGATTCATTCTTGCATAGTATATAGATTATCATGTACGTCTCATCTGCAAAACATCTCATTTGTCATTTCCAACCCCTTCCCTGAATATGGAACTTGTGTCCTATATTGCAGTACTCAAGAGCGACTTTTCCAACTTGGGGATATACAATAAGGCATTTTTTTCCAATGTTTCGTTGTCTTGAATCAAATATCATTCATTTATCTACGGAGCATAAAACATCGTAGAAATCGTATTTAAAACATTTCATCTTCTCCATCTTGCTGGCCGATCAGAAACCTGCTTTAAGATGGCGTCTGTCAACAATGAATGGCTTAATAAAAATTTTAATTTAAGAATATCCTGGATGTAAAACTCCAGGATATGTGGAAGGTAACCAAATGGTTCAGGAATAAAAATATATCATCTAGAGTTAAAGGGATTCAAGAGAAATGCCGCTGAGTGATGGTGATATTCAAAACAATTCAAATTTAAGTAACTGACCAGGGTGTGTAAGGTATGTCTGTAGAAGGAAAAGGCTCCATAGGAAATATTCTGGAAGTAGGATATGTTGAAGGTAACCAAATGGTTCAGGAATATATATATATATATATATATATATATATATATATATATATATCTATAATATATCTATAGATATATATATAAATTTCATCTAGCATTACAGGGAACACATGCAAAAGTAAATGCTGCTGAGTGATGGTGGTATTTCAAAAAAAAAACAACAAAACAATTCATTTAAGTGACTGACCAGGGGTGTGTAAGGTATGTCTGTAGAAGGAAAAGACTCCATAAGAAATATTCTGGAAGTAGGATATGCGGAAGGTAACCAAATGGTTCAGGAATATAAAAAAAAAAAGTCATCTAGAGTTAGAGGGATTCAAGAGAAATGCCGCTGAGTGATGGTGATATTAAAACAATTCAAATTGAAGTGACTGACCAAGGTGTGTAAGGCATGTCTAGAAGGAAAAAGATCCATACGAACGAGCGAGAAAACAATCGTTTCTTCGCATGAGAAAAAAAAAAGTGTGGGAGAGGTAATTCTAACTATTATGTAAGTATAACATTCTTTCCTTCTTTAATGTGGGATAATCCAGATATTTTCCTCTCTGTCTTCCTGTCTCTCTCCTTCCCTAGATGTTCACTTACTCGGGGAGTAAGCCTACAAACTACTTTGTTGTTGTTGTTGATGTTCTTGTTGTGGGGTAGGAAAGGTCTATGGAGAAGCCTAAAAAAGGTCTGAAAAAGGTGTTTCACGTCGAGTTCAAGATACAGCAATTTTAGGATATTGTCTATTAGAATGAAAACGTAAAAAAATAAATAATGAGCACGTTAAACAATACAGAACAATTATTCCTAATAAAATATAAAGTATTTATTTTAATTTTCGTTGGTGAAACAACGCTCTACTTGCCCGCAGATTTTAGCATGCACCTCGAGTAAGCTGGAGGTCGGATTATGCCTTGTTCCTACCAGACACGAACTTTTTAAAAACTCTGTTTTAATTGTTTATAAGGAAAGATGTGTGATAGAAATTCTACTGAGAAATTAGGAGTTATACGAATGAATTTCCAGATAACTTTAGACCAGTTATGAAATAACTAGAATGAATCTGAACAAGTATACTATGTGTAGTTAAATTAAGCCTATTTTAGTTTAACCAGACCACTGAGCTGATGAACAGCTCTCCTAAGGCTGGCCCGAAGGATTAGATTTCTTTTTTACGCAGCCAGGAACCAATTGATTACCTAGCAACGGGACCTACAGCTTATCGTGGGACCGGAACCACATACAGAGAAATTAATTTCTAATCACCAGAAATAGATTCCTCTGGTTCCGCGTTGGCAGAAACGGGGAGCGAACTCGGGCTACCAGATTGATAGGGGAGTACGCAACCCACTCGTCCAATGGGGAACTAGTGCTATGTAGAGGAAATTCAATGCAGAGAGAAAAGTTAAGAAGTAGATAAAACTAAAAAAAACTAATGTTTATGAGAGAAATGACAGTACTATGTGGTGAACGTTCAGGATGAATATAATCGTGAGTAAGGATACGAGTGTAAACGGAAGGCAGCGTGAGTGAGTGTTATATCATTATATATATATATAATATATATTATATATATATATATATATATATATATATCATATATATATATACATATATATATATATGTATATATACATATATATAGAAATATAGATATATTATACATAAAATCCCTATACATATATATATACATATTATATACATAATACATGCTTATACATACAACATATGTCCAGAGCCACGCCCTAATAACCAGTAAAACTGCGCAAACCAACAAATGACTTCGGCGCCGAAAATGATTGTGTGATCGTTCGGTATCCTGTTATTGCGTTTGACGTCACGCTCTCTCTCTCTCTCTCTCTCTCTCTCTCTCTCTCTCTCTCTCTCTGACGTCAATATCATTTCTCTTGGGCCGACTCCGGCGCCGGGGGGCGAGGTGGTCCTATAGAAGCCGAGAGCTCCTCTCGTATCCTGTATCGGAGGGAGGGAGATCCTTTCGCCCGGGGGAGGGGGGGCTGGGGCGGGGGGATTGCGCTATTACTCGGAAAAATTCGGTGAGAGTCGGACGAGTTTTCTCGGATAAAATAAATTGATTTTTTTTCTTTAATTATACGTGAGTATGAAAGTAATCCTCATGTTTATTTATTGATTCTCGGTAATTCGTTTTCCTTCGTTAAGCATTAAACAGTTTTACGTAACTATTTTTCCTGCTAGTTTATTCAAATTGCCGATTTATTTATGATGGTTAAGTAATAAGTATTTACTCATATATGAAATATCGCTTTGCAGAAATATAAGATATAGGTATTAATTATGACGTTTATTCTTATAATATAAAGAATCTAATCTTTTTCATATCTTTTGTTCAAAAATCGTTTCAAAATACTAACTTTAACTGGAGTTAATGTCAACTGGTTGTAGGCCTATACGCTACAGTTCTTTAGAAAACAATGTCAGCTTCATATGCAGAGCTTTTATGTAACTGTGAAATCACCAGTTTTAACTACAATTAAAACATTTATTTCCTTTATGATCAAGCAACCGAGACGGGTAAATCTATCGCAAATGGCTATAGGCTTCCTATAGGTGATAACTAACCATCATCTTAAACAAATGAAAGTTCTCGGATGTGTGGTACAACGAACCAATAGTATTATACAGGGTTTCGCGCCGAAGTTTCCTTGGCTCTAGAAACGAGCAATTTGCAACAGAAACTGGCATCATACAACGCCACACTGCTTTCTCTCCTTTTTTTTTTTTTTTTTTTTTTTTAGAAGATGAAGAAACAGTTTTGGGTTGAAAGCCGAGTAGTACTACTGGCATTTCCGTTTCGTAGGCCGATGTAAAGAGTCGAGAGACAGAGTTCAATCTTTTCCGGGCACTCGGGCATTATAGGCCTAATGAGTTCACCCCCTTTCCCCGGCAAACCATAGGCAGATTCGTTTATAAACTTTGCCAATATCTAAAATCTAGGCTCATCTTCCATCTTTAGCACATCAGTTTGTTTATTTACTTCGTATATATTAGTAGTTACTGTGCGAAATCTTGCTGCGTGATGTATCTCCCAGCAATTTCAAAATACCGAGCTGTACTTTCGTTTCAGTTAGTCCTAGAGCTGCTGTTCTTTATGCTCATTTACCCTTCATGTTTCCTGCCTTTCGTAAAGAGAGGTAGCGTCTCAAATCCTTCAAACAATCCTTCTATCCTTTTGAAGGTTGCTGTGACTAAAGGACCTTTATTTGCCTAAGAACCTACGAGATTGGTGAGGTCTGAAGGAAGCAGTAGCCTTGCCCCTTTAGAGATGGTGTTAAAATATATATCAATAAAGCAAGAAAAAGCTCCTAAGCCTTGAGAATAGCTATTTAAAGCAATTATGACAAGTATATACAATTTGGCATATCTATATATATTATGTGTATATAATAGAATATAGTATATATATATATATAATGATATTATACTATATAGTATATATTATATAATTGTATGTATGTATGTATATCTTACTATATGATCGATATATCATATATATATTATATATATATATATGCACGAATGTGAATATTATTCCAATCATATACGTGTAAAATGTAATTGTTTTTAATTAACTAATCTCAAACATAAAACCAATAAAATCTCAAAACTATTTTTAAAACGTCAGTCATACTGCAGCAGTTCCAATAATAATAATAATAATAATAATAATAATAATCAATAATAATAATAATAATAATAATAATAATAATAATAATAATAATCAAAGAAAACGATTGCTAGAGTCTCCCCTGGAAACTCAAGAAGAAGAACGGGTCGAACTCTTAACCTTTTTTTTTTTTTTTTTTTTTTTTTTATTTTTTTTTTTTTTTTTGTGTGTTGGAGGATGGTCCATAAGAAAATGGGTCTGATTACTGGAACTGACCGCGAGGTAGACTATAGTCTATTGTCGGTCTAGTACAACGTCTCGAATGGTACTTAGATTTTTCTTAGTTTTCTAGTAAAATTGTATCTATTTATATATCTTTGCTATGGTTTTTTTTATTATATAATCCGCTATCCGTGTAAATATGGTGTATAGCCTGCCATATTGGCTAATTGTTATTTTTTTTTTTTTTCCTTAACTAAATTCGGGGCTTTGTCTCTCAATATTCGACGCTGGTAAGAGTTTGAAAATAAATAATAAATTAAAATACATTTTATTTAGTTATATATCATCGGCCAAAAATATTCATTGATGTTTTATTGTCGTTTAAGATGTTGTATTGCCTATGTTTCTCTGTATGTAGACTGCATTAGGCTAAGATCTCAAATGCGTTGTTTCTTAAATCACTTTTTTAGTAATGTTTCATCCCAAATATCATATTTATTAGCAAACATTCCTCCAGAAGTTACTAAATTTTAACCTCAAACGTCCTGGATGGGAATATCTTAAATATTTTCGTAAATGAAATTAAATCCTATCTATCTTTTTTTCCCGAGATGTCTATAAAAGGCAACTTTTAACGAGACAAAACTTATAATATTTCTAACTATGAGCGAGAAAATAGTATATATTTTTACTCTCTTTATCAGCATTATATTTTTTACAGAATTCTTAGGTCGGCTAGATACGTATAAATCTCTCACAACTAGGCCTAAGTCAATTTTGGGACGATCTGTTGACAGAACCTCAGCTTAAAGTTATAAAAAGGGAAGAAGAAGAATAGCATTAAAAAAATGCAATACGACTTAATTTTTACATTATTTTTTAAGATGGATGCAGATATATGACTCCTATAGTTACATTATTACCTTGGCAACGTCAGTACGTCAGTAGGCCTAATGAATTGGTGACTCGAGAGCAACTTGTGAGTCATGAGTTTGGTTATTACAGTGTCTGAAGACATTAAATGCGTGAGTGGTGTCTTATAATGAGTCAAAAGTTATACGAGATGCAAAAAAAAAAAAAAAATAAATAAAGCACAGTGACTCAGACGCTATTTGAGAGGGATGATTGGAGTTCCACATTGACTCAGGAACTACGCTTGAGTCACGAGCTCTAAGTAGTACAGTGAATTGATAATTATAGGCCTAGGCCTATCAGAATTATAAATGAGGTAATACGATAACTGAAAAAACTCCATTCGAGAAACGTACTTTCCTTCTTACTCTATACATATTTGTTTACTTAACTAAATTCTATTTAAAGCTATGAGAGTTAGATATGAGTTGTGCATTAATTTGATAATTTAATATAGTTTCCCTTATTGTGTATATCTCGTTTTTTCACACAATGCTTTCGGAATTTGTCTAGAGAAAATTGGGATGAGGTTCAAGGGCAACTATGCTATTTTTGGTCTTTTTGATAAATTTATCAACGAAAAATCTTTCCTTATTTAGACAATTCTGGGTTATTTCATATTCTATTTTCACGTATTTTATATATATAAATTCATTTACGTAAAGTTACTTGTTACAGATCTATAAAAAATATAGTTTTTGGGGGATATACTGAACATTTTCAAAAAACATAATTTCGTAAATTAAATATTTTGTTATGCCCTTTACACATTTAAGACAGGTATCACTGTCCTAAAACTTTATGTATCCTAAAATAAGTAAAAACTATAAATATGTGCAAATAATTCTCAGAATTTTCGTAGCGAGAGACTATACCACCTCTCTAAGTTTGCTTTTCAATGTCAAACATTGTTTATAAGTTGGTATTTCAAGAGATTTGTTAAATAAAGTTATACATATAACTTTATTTACTTACTTAGAACGTATATCTTAAAAGGAATAGTGATATATCTGAACTAATAAAGAAATTAACTTTATATAGAATTCTGTAGCACTGAGTAATTAATCTATTTATAGTAATTTCAAAGATTATAAAAATAAACTTGAAAAGGTATTTGAGAATATGAATGTTGTACTTAATAGTTTTGCATTGCTCTAGTCACCATATTTTGAAAAAGAATTCGTATCTGAAAGACACGAGATATAGTGGGGTAATGTATTATTGTTAAGTATTATTAGAAGATAAATTATATATATATATATATATATATATATAATATATATATATATATATATATAATAAAAGGAGCCCATAAAACACCAAAATATAGAGAGAAAAATACTATATTTCAGAGACTGCTGTCTCCTCTTCATCTACCTGAAGAGGAGACAGCAGTCTCTGAAATATAGTACTTTTCTCTCTATATTTTGGTGTTTTTATGGGCTCCTTTTATTAGGTGGAATTCTGTTGTAACAGAACTTTTTTACCAGTCATATATACATATATATATATATATATATATATATATATATATATATATATATATATACATACATATAATTTTGAAGGAATCTAAGAGAGGACAAACCGCTTTAAAAATAGAAGGTTATGTTTATCTATATTTCCATTTACGGACTATTCAGGAGCAAGAGCCCGTGCTGGCATAAGGCCAGCTTTAATCTACGACAGACAGACACACAGACACACAGTCTTTCCTGGATTGTCGGTAGTAAGAGTATACGGGATAAATGATTAAACAAGAAACAAAAGAAATCTTTCTTTTCATAATATTATCACAGGCAGTTTTAACATTGCAGCTTTAGAGTAAACATTAAAACATTAAGGTTACAGGTCAAGGTCAATTTTCGATTCTTTAGAGGTCAAGGAATTCCTGCCTCTTCTGCTGACCTCTGAGGGTTCTTGTAGCACCTGTCAGGCCATCGTTTCCCACACTGATGCTCTGCGGAAATCAGTAATCAACCAATTACTTGTTTCATGGACATTATTTTTCCGTTATCCTTAAAATTTCCCGTTTTCTTTGAACTGCAATTTTCGAATTCTGGTTTCTTTCAGTTTTCCGTTTTCTATGACTTTGTCTTCTTTTTTCCTATTTATCTTCCTTGATTTGTCTTCGTAAGCAGTGGGATACGCAAGGGCTTTGAATTGCCGCCCCCGACGGCCTCTGAAATAGAGGAGAAAAAAGCATTGTGAGTGACTTGTTGTGGATAAATTTTAATATAAATCTAAGGTATCATCAGCTGCCTTTATATGAATGAATAAACTATTTTTTTAAGTAAATAAACAAAACTACAATTCTACAAAGAATTATTATTATTATTATATTATTATTATTAGTATTGATTTTTATTATTATTATTATTATTATTATTATTATTATTATATTATTAGTTTTAAGTCAAAAGAAAGAACTTAATTGTTTTCTATAAGTGCTCAATGAAGTCATCTTGCTTAACGTCGATGCAACCTCACACCCCCCCACCACCTCTCACCCCCACCCCATTTCATTTCCCTCTTCTTCCTCTCCTCTTTACTCCTCCCCCTCCTCCACCTCCTCTCCTCTTATTCTTTCTCCTCCTCCTCTCCTCCTCCTACTCCTTTTTTCTATCCTCCTCCTCTCTTCTTCTTCTTCTTCCACCTCCTCCTCCCCTTCTCCTCTCTCTTCTCCCCTCCTCCTCCTCCTCCCCTCCTCCTCCTCTTCTTCTCCCCCTCCTCCCCCTCCTCCCCTCCTCCTCCTTCCTCCTTCTTCTTCTCTCCTCCTCCTCCTCCTCCTCCTCTTCTTCTTCTTCCTCCCCTTCTCCACTCCTCCTCCTACTACTCCTCTTCTTCCCCCCTTCTCCTCCTCCTCCTCCTCTTCTTCACCCTCCTGCTCTTTCTCCCCCTCCTCCTCCTCCTCCTTAGACTGGTTCCACGTGTAGAGACAGGCATTACCGAACTCTCGTGACCTCACCTTGGCAAACTCTTTGTTTGTAAATATTCGTCTCCACGTGTTTGATCTCCCCCCCCCAACCCCAGCCGCCCCCCCCCCACCATCCCCCCATATTTCAGCAAGGCGTTTCGTGTTGACAAAAAGGATTTGCATGTCACCTGACTCGTCGACCACTTAATGATGAATAGGCTAATGTACTATTTGATCCTTATAGGTACGATAAGGGTACGACTGACTTATAGAAAGATGTTACGTGTCAGGGGTACATAGGTACAGACGCAATACGTAAATATTATAATATATATAAATATATAATTATGTATATGTGTATATAAACTCTCACACACACACACACACACACACTACACACACACACACACACACACACACACACACACATATATATATTATATATATAATATATATATATATATATATATATATATATATGCGTGTGTGTGTGTATAAGAGTGCATAGAGTTTT
>NC_087216.1:24601464-24603964 GCF_015104395.2 Macrobrachium nipponense | reverse complement strand
AGAAATCATAAACTACTTAAGCTAGGTCTACGTAAACCACTCTCTCCTTGACGTGTGTGTGTTAAAAGCACTTCAGTCACCCAGATCAATTAGACTAATAATATTTCTACAGAGCAAATATTAAGGAAAACTTCACAAGAATGTAGTATAAGCTATTGCTTTCTATGGCAGAGCTTCTTATGACGAAATTGCAGAAGTATTGAATGTGCAAATTCAGCTACGTAAGAGAGACAGTCAAAAAGGGAAGAAAAAACAACCTTGTGAGAAAACCAAACGTTCTGACTAAATGGCGCATGTGTATGAATGACTAAAACGAACTTTCATTGAGAAATAGTTCAACTAATCTTGAAATATCTATCCATTTAGACACCTTGTACTTTAGTCCTAGAAGCCCTTTGAAACGTCAAACGTTTCCTGTGGTAGGGGTCAGATCTATACGTCATTTTAGGATCTCAGTAGGGGGCGGTCACGGAGGGGGTGGGGAATGGAGAGGAGAGAGAGGGAGCCTGCCCTTAGGTGACATTGGCCTAGCGCTGGTACCATAATCACATGAGTAGTGTTTATCACATCTTTGGCATCCGCTACGAAAGTGGATAAGCTCTTTCGCCTGTTAATGAGTGAAGCTTGCATTCTCACGCCTATAGCTGTTGAAAGAAGAGAGAAAAGGTGGGCCGTGTGCAGCTAAAAGACGATCAACTTATCTGAAAGAACAATACAACGGTCTGGTCTAGAAGAAAAACGAACTCTTTGTCACTAACCGAAATCACTTCAGAACCAGCCAGCCACCACAACTAACCGACCGGATATTATAGGCATTACATTTTTCTGGTAACTCGAGGCCTTTTCAGAGTCATGTGGTCCACTTTCCATCTCTGAGTCACTGAGAAAGAAAGTGGCGCTGTAGCCATAGGCGAGATGAACTCTTCGGTGCCACGCTCAGTCATAATGAGTCACTTGGGAAAGCTTTTTTTGTTTTGACTTCTAAGATGTTTAGTGTCGCCGTTGGTTTTTCCTAATTTGGTGTTTTGTTTTGTCTGATGATTGGTTGGGCTGGCGACAAGGTTTAGTAGCCGCTAAAACTTGAAATGAAAGGACGAATGGCTGAAATGAAGGTTGGGCCTAAGATTTTTCATCTGTAGTGTGCTATATTTGGGAGCATTTTTCTCAAAAACGCATAACATTCCAGCGTTCAGTCATGCTTCAGTTGCTGAAACGAATGGCTGCTTTCAACGTGGTACCTTAAAAATCAATACAATATTAATACTTTGTTCTAAATCAGCATTAAAACGACGAGATATCTTTAAACGTGACGTGAGATTTAGTGGATTCAATTCTTCTCTCTGTTACTAGGAATTCAGACACATCAGCTGCTTCAACAGACTCTCTACAAACATTGTCAGTTACCAAATAAACATTCCAACACTGTCTTTATCATTATGCACCTCCGTCTTCTTTAGCAGATCAGTAATGACCTGTTATGTCTAGGCTGACCTATCATGACTCCTACCCTTCGCCAAATCATCACATCGAGAACAGGCGAGTCTAGGCCTTCTTAGATCGAGAGTCTCTTAAGTTTTTTTTTTAAATATGGCCCGTTTTCATAAGCAAAACTCATAAAGTAATAGTTTATGCTCTTGTTTATCGTAAGATAACATATTGTAGATTGTACTGCCGACAAACAGAACCAGGAGCTCTACATAGCAAGAAACATGGCGCCAGTCTAGAAGCGAAAGAGGAAAAGGATGATCGCACCTAACACATCATGAGACTAGAGAATAAGTGTCTTACCTTCTTGCCTCTGAGTCAAAATTATCCGTCATAGCTGCTGTTACGGTCAATTAGTGTACTTCCTCTTTCCTAGGTGACAAACTCTGCTTGATCATTCAACATCATCATCATCCAGGTGCCATATCCCCAAGGACGTCGGCAGTCATGGCTCGCCATTCCTCTCTATCTCTGGCTCTCTGCAGCAACTGAGCTGCAGACATTCTTCTTCCAGTCATTCTCACCAATCCATCCATAAATTTTTGTCAAGGTCTTCCTCTCGGTCTCCTTCCATTGATTTTAACAGTGAGAGAGAGATGCTCTAGTTCTTGACTGCTTGATACTCCTGCAAAATGAAAAAAGTATATATAACAAAATTGTCAGAGGAATGCATTGCTGAGGAAGTAATATAACAATGTTGTCAGTTCATTGTATAGAATTTGAAGTTATTTAACTAAGGTTACAATGATAAGCATGTCCTTAGGATATGCAAAAAAATATAGAATCTTTATCATTTATTCCACGTTTCCCAGTCAATAGGAAAGTTAACAGGACTACGAAGCAGAAAAGGCCTGGATCTTTATAATTGATTCCACCTTTCCCGGTCAATAGAAAGGAGTTGACAGGACTACGATGTAGAAAAGACCTGGATCTTTATAATTGATTCCATGTTTCCCAGTCAATAGAAAGATAGAAACTGACAGGGCTACGAAGCAGAAAGGGTCAGGATCTTTAT
>NC_087216.1:24568964-24596464 GCF_015104395.2 Macrobrachium nipponense | reverse complement strand
CAGCTGGCCCCTGCGACTGCTACTGCTACTGCTACCTCAGAGGAGGTCGCCGGCGATTGGTCGAGCATCGGCGGCGCCACGGTAGGGCTCGAATGCTGGAGCCGGGAGCACCTGCAGCAAGTGTGCTCCGATCTCTCCATCCCCAACCAGGCCGTCACGTGCTCCTGGGTTCCTCCCCAGCAGCCGAGGGACGTCGCTCCCGGCAGTGGCGGCATTGTCATCTGGCCGTCCTCGCAGCAGCAGGCGCTGCAGACGGCCGTGCTCTCTCCCGTCGTACCTGAAACACTCAGCCCGGCCAGCCAGGAGGTCGCCCAGGTCGAGGGGGCCACGTTAGTCCCCCTCCTCCAAAGTCGCCGGCGCCCCCGTTCCGCGTCCCGCTCGCCCCTCAATACTTCTTCTTCTTCGTCTTCGTCAGCAGCGGCGGCGGCGATCACCATCGGGGCCCTGAGCCCCCCTACGACCCGACAGAGATCGGACCTGCTGCTGCCCCCCAGGTCTCCGCTGACGGGCAGCGCGTCCTTCTTCTCCGCCTCGGCAGCCGCTGCAGCATCAGCAGACGAAAGCCGCTGCCTGCGACGCAGGCGTTGGCAGCAGCACCAGCGCCAGCAGAACCCTCGGTTCCTTCAGCATCAGCACCAGCAGCAGGAGAGGCGAGGGGAGGGGCAGAGGAAGGAAGAGGAGGCTCAGGAGGAGGAGGAGGAGGGGGAGAGGGAAGAGGGGGACCAGTACCCGTCGGAAAAGGGCGATGAAGGGAGAGCAGGAGCGCGGCGGTGGGGGCGTGGTGAGTGGAAGAGGAGGTGGTCGCTGGGGCAACCGGGCTTCACACACAGTGAGGTGGGGATAGAGGAGTATCCCATGGACAGTGAGGCGGCGGCGGCGGGATCCGGACGGCGGCCGTTCGAATCCGGGGGGCGAAGTTCCCCCCCAACGAAAGGAAAGTCTCACTCGCCCTTCCCCAGCGCCCCCAGAGGGCCACCGCCGGACGAGGAGGAGGAGGAGGAGGAGGAGGAAGACCTACTACGACGTCAGGAGTCGCCTCCTCGTCACCACACCACTCGAGATGACGACGACGTCGTCGGCGACGTCGCAGGAGGAGGAGGAAGAAGAGGAAGAGGGGATGACGCTTATAGCATCGACGAGGCAGAAGCAGAAGCAGAAACAGCAGAAGAAGCAGAAGCGAACAGAGTCTGCGTCCCGCCAGGTGAGTCACTCGATTTTGAACTGCTTCTTTCTTCTTCTTTCTTCTTTCTTCTTCTTCTTACGAAGAGCTGCGCTGCGCGCGCAGTTTGTTTTTCCCTTAAAACGTAATTGCAACGCGCCATTCAAACCCCTATTTTTTTTTTATTCTTCTTCTTCTTCCTTTTACCCGCCGACGTCCAGCGAGCGTTCGCCAAAAGTTCAAAAATGAATGATGTCATGAGAGCAGGAAGTTCCCTCTGAAAGTGAAATGTGCATTTGTGCTTGTGCATGCGTGTGTATGCAGTTTTTTTTTTTTTTTACTCCTTTTTATGCCAAGCCAGCGAGTGAATGTGAAATGTATGCGTGCATGTGTACGTTAGGTTTGTGTATTCGTGTGCGCTCGTGTATGCGTGTATATGTGCAGTAAAGTAGCAAGTTATGGAGCTTTTTATAAATATAATATATATATATATATTAATCTAAGATAGAGATGCCTGCCTGCTGCTTCTCTGCTTCTGCTGCTGCTAGCTGCTGGCAGGCCCCGCCCACAGAAGCAGCAGTTTCCCCTGATTCTGAAGAAGAAGAAGAATAAGTAGGTCGCCGCCCGTCAGTCTCCGATCGTATCGCGACAGGCTTAGAATTTAGAGTGTGGGGCCTTATGCATCGCGCGCAAAAAAAAAAAAAAAAAAAAAAAAAAAAAAACAAAAAAAAAAAAAAAAAAAAAAAAGAAAAAAAATAAAAAACAGAAGAAGTAATTCATCTCGTAATGTGGAAAAAGGGGCGCTTGATACTTCCTGCATGCACCAGCGGATATGGTGTGTGCGGTCGGTCTCTGAAACCGTTGGCCCGCCTTCTGGGAATCGCTCCTTCACGCAGGCTGCAGCAGAAGGCAGAGAGAGAGAGAGAGAGAGGCCATTAAGTGTACTACTCCATTGAAAATCTCTTCTCTCTCTCTCTCTCTCTCTCTCTCTCTCTGTTCGTTTTTTTTATCTCTGTCACTAAGCATGGACATGTAAAATTTATAATATACATACATACATACATATACATAAGTATATGTATATGTACATATATTTGTGTGTGTTTGTGTGTGTACGTGCTTGCGTGCATGACGACCATCCGAACAAGCACAGCGAAATTACAGCAAGATCTCTTTTTTTTTTTCTCTCTCTCTATTTTTTTATATCTCGTGAGACGATACTCGTTCCTCCTGAGAGGAGACAAAACTACCAAACCACGTAATTAGATAGTCATTAACTACTCTAATCCAGCCAATTAGAAACCACCGAGGAAAAGGAGACTTTCAGTCCGACAGGAGAATGCAGTAGACGACAGAAAACGCACCAGAAGACAGAAAGAGACAGCGGAATGCAGTAGAAGACAGAAAAGCACAGCAGAAGGCAGAAAGAGACAGCAGAATGCAGTAGAAGACAGCAGAAGACGGAAAAACACAGCAGAATACAGTAGAGGACAACAGAAAAACACAGCAGAAGACAGTAGAAGACAGACAGAGATAGCAGAAGACAAAAACACAGTAGAATACAGTAGAAAACAGAAAAATACAGCAGGATACAATAGAGGACAGAAAAACACAGCAGAATGCAGTATAAGACAGCAGAAGATAAAAAAAAACACAGCAGAAGACAGAAAGAGACAGCAGAAGAGAAAAAACACAGCAGAATACAGTAGAAGACAGAAAAACAGAGCAGAAGGCAGAAAGAGACAGCAGAATACAGTAGAGGACAGAAAAACACAGCAGAATACAGCAGAAGACAGAAAAACACAGCAGAATACAGCAGAAGACAGAAAAACACAGCAGAATACAGCAGAAGACAGTAGAAGACAACAACAAAAGTAATAAAAAATAACGTAGCAGAAGAAGACAGGAGGACCCAGTAGAGAGGAGAGGTGAATAACGCGGCCGTCCCAATAATACGGTTCCTGGAATGGGCACCGAATTCTATAAGCGAGCGAGAGGCCCCCGAAAGGTCATGGTGGGGCCAACGTAAGGGCGCCTCCTCCTCCTCCTCCTCTTCCTCCTCTTCCTCCTCCACCAGGTTTTTCGCTAAGACGTCGTCTTGATGTGTCGTTACATGCAATTAACTGACTGATTGATTCACTCACTCACTGATTAACTGACTGACTCACTAACTCATTCACTGAGTGATAGCCTCTCTGACTGATTGACACACTCACTCACTGATTGACTGACTCATTAACTGACTGAATGATAGCTTCTCTGATTGATTGACTGACTCACTGACTGATTAATTGATTGCTGGATTCACTGACTGGCTGACTGATTGATTGATTGATTGATTGACTGACTGACTGATTGACTGACTCGCTGACACTCTAAGAGATTGCCTCTCTGACTGATTGACTGGCTCACTAATTGATTGATTGATGGATTGACTCACTGACTGACTTCATGATCGACTCACGAAATTTCTGATTGACTCACTGGCTGATTGACTGACTTTTGACTGACTGACTTTCTGACTGACTGAATTTTGACTGACTTTCTGATTGACTGACTCTTGACTGACTTTCTGATTGACCCACTCATTGACTGACTGACTTTAGACTGACTTTCTGATTGACTGATTGACTGACTGACACATCCAGCTGGCCAGCAAAATTCATCTGAAGAAAGTTCACTTCTTTTTCTCTATTTTCGGCAGAAAAAGTAGCCGATGTCGGTCGGGTCGGGTATAGGTCAGTCTAGTCGGGTCGGCCCAATTTCTAATGTTGCAGAAGCATAACCCATATATACGATTGCTGCTAATGTTGCTTAGTCTATATATATATATATATGTATATATATATATATATATATATCTATATATATATATATATATATATATATATATATATGTGTGTGTGTGTGTGTGTGTGTGTGTGTGTGTGTGTGTGTGTGTGGCAAAGAAATCAATAATATACCGATTTTCATTATTATAATTTTATTTTGTTCTGGTGAAAATATTTTTTCAACTCGGGCACGTTTTTGTTTTGTTTTAATTTTAATTGTGGTCGAATTTTTTTTATTTTTTTATGGATGGTGATAATTTGAAATGAATTTTGGATGTAGATAAGTGAAATGAAGAAATGATTTTATTAAGAACCAGAAAATATTTCAAAAGGGATGTTTTTCTCTCTTTCTTTTTGCGTCAATTAATAAAAATGCATTTGAATATTGTAAATAGCCCAAGAGATATATTATTGACATCGTTCAAATTTTTGGCATAATAATAGTAATATAAAATAACATAATAAATAATAAAATAATATTAATCAATAAATAATAATAATAATAATAATGAATAATAATAATAAATAATTAATAATAATAATAATAATAATTAATAATAAAATAAATAAATAAAAAATGATAATTAATAATAATAATAATAAATAATAAACGTAAATAATAATAATAAAATACAGTATTGTTTATTATCATTATTATTATCATTATTTGACAACAATATTGAAAATATACAACTGCAATTAAAATATACTCATTATTAATGGCGCGTTTTATATTTGAACTATTATTATTATTATTATTATTATTATTATTATTATTATTATTATTATTATTATTATTATTATTATTTTATTATTATTATTATTATTATTTCTAAAACCTCATATACCACAACTGTACAATCAGAAACAATCACAAAATGTTTTAAGGTTATAATTTTCATCCCACAACAACAATAATATATCAAAAATCCGTAAAAGTTGGGTATTATGATAATAATAATAAATAATAATAATAATAATAATAATAATAATAATAATAATAATAATAATAATAATAATAATAATAATAATAATAATAATATCATTACTATAATTAATTATCCAAAGGGAGAAAGACAATATAAATGTAATACAAAGCCTGATTATTTGTAAGACTGCAATTTATATTATTTAATATTTGCTTTTACTGATTACAAGAAATATTCTAAGCAATATTCCGTCTTGGCTATTTTCTTCTTTTAAATTTATTATTATTATTATTATTATTATTATTATTATTATTATTATTATTATTATTATTATTATTATTATTATTATTATTATTATATTCAGCGGTGAAAATTTTTCAGCACGGCCCTTCTTCCTTCCATTATTATTATTATTATTATTATTATTATTATTATTATTATTATTATTATTATTATTATTATTATTATTATTATATTATTATTATTATTCGTTACTGTTATCACTGTTGATTTGTTTTTCTTTTTGTTTATTCGTTTTCCATATTGAAAGAAAAAATGTAGCATTATTTTTAGCAATTAAAAAATATCTTTACTTCACGTTTACTGAATTCGTTTATGCTCATAAGATCTACATATGATATATATATATAAGTCATATCACATTACCGTGATTCATACATATATCGAGCTACAAATGTCCTTTAATATCTAATTCGCTCTACCCCGGAATTAATATATTTTCATATATGTTTAACCGAGGGGGAATTTAATATATATATATATATATATATATTATATATATATATATATATATAATATATATATATCTTAATATATATATATATATGTGTGTGTGTATATATATATATATATACATATATATATATATGTGTGTGTGTGTGTGTGTGTGTGCGTGTGTGTGCATAAACATATGTGCGCATTAGTGAAATCAAGCTTTAGTACTTACACAAAAGAAATACGTTCCATATCACACTTATATTTCCTTCACAGATGGAAAATACAGTCTTGTACCAAAGTACCAATTACTAAAAAAAAAAAGTAAAATAAATAAAAACGTCGGTAAGTATTTTACCAAATACAAGTGAAAATGTGGGAAGCTAGACATAACTTTAAAAAAATACATCAACAAACAGTTATATATAACAAGTTAAGCTTACTTAGAAGCGTGATTGCGCTATCTGAGCGAGTCTAAACATTAGGAAACAATTGTTCTGGCTGAGTTCTGTGGCTTTTAGAATTGTTTTGTTTGACGTAAACACTTAGTTACTTGTGTTTAGAATACAGTTATACAATATCATTATTATTATTATTATTATTATTATTATTATTATTATTATTATTATTATTATTATTATTATTATTTTATTATTATTATTATTACTGTTGTAATTATAGAATATTTAAACACAATATTAGATTGTTTTGTTATTATTATTATTATTATTATTATTATTATTATTATTATTATTTTTATTATTATTTATTATTATTATTATTATTATTAATTATTATTATTATATTATTATTTTCTTTAAATGTAGAATACTGTATATTATTATTATTTTATTATTATTATTATTATTATTATTATTATTATTATTGTTATGATTATTATTATTTTAATATACAGTACTGTAACGCAATATTAGATTTCTTTATTAATAATAATTGGATATATAGAATACTATATTATTATTAGTTTTTTATTATTATTATTTTATTATTAATTATTATTATTGTATTATTATTAGATCGACAATGTAATGAGAATTATCGAAAACACGTTTAGCATACAAACAATAAAACAAGGTTTATTCCAAAAATTACTTTTTAAGATATTGTTGAAAATTCCCTAACATTAGAATTATGTAATAAACATAATTCTTCAGCCTTGTAAAATGTATTCTGTATACACGGATTTATTTATGAAGTGCAATCTTTCTTATAATAAGTAGTTACTGCAGTGTATATTGTAGGTCTTATGTAGTTGTTTTCATGTTTTTAGCTTACTTATTCTAATATTTTCAAATTCTTATTTATATTGACATGAAATGCGTCATATAATCTCTCGGTTATAGAATTGTTTTTGACAAGTTGTAATAACTGTAGATAGATAGATTTATATATACATACATACATACATACATATATATATATATATATATATATATATATATATATATATACATACATACACCTCACCGACAATTCCTGCACAACGCTTCAAGCCTTTATAAGTTATCTACTTCCTTCCAGTAATACAGACTTCAATAGCTGATATATGTGTATATATACATATATACATTATATACATATATACATACATAAATACATAAATAACTGACGGTTCTTTTACGAAGGAAATACTGAGCAGATAATCCCCTATTGGTCATATCTGACTAATTTCCGATTCAGGTCCTGGTATGTCGACGAAGAGGGTATATATATATTCAGACAATACTTCGCTTGTATTGGGATTCAGAAACGTACTTGTATTCATGTCGTATCTATAGCTAATAATGAGGAGCTAGTGAGTGATTAGGGCGTGGGGCTCGCAGCCCCATCCCCTGCGCTGATTATTTTTTTCAAATGATAAAAATGATGGAAGAACGCCTCAAAAAACAGTTGTTTGTAAAGGTTATTAATTTCCATGACCAGGAGTTGATACTCGGATAGCCATAGTGTTATAAACGAATTATCTTTCATCTATTTTTTTATTCATTTATTTATTTAGTTGTTTATATGTTTATTTTCTTGTTTAGTTATGTATTTATGTAAGTTTTTATTTATTTATTTATGTGTTTATATAAGTTTATTTATTTATTTATTTGTCTATGTATTTAAGTATTATTTATTTATTTATTATTTGTTTATGTATTTATTTATGCATTTGATTAAGTATTTATTTATTTATTTCCTTGTTTATTTTCAAAATAATTCTCAAAATAATTTCTACTCATTAGGTGCAACCTCCATCCTATCCCCCAACCCCCTGTCTCTCTCTCTCTCCTCTTCTCTCTCTCTCTCTCTCTTTCGGTCTTTCCAAGCTGCTCGGAGCTCAGAGAGAGAGAGACATCCCTGATTGAGAGAGAGAGAGAGACTTCCCTGAATGAGAGAGAGAGAGAGAGAGAGAGAGAGAGAGAGAGAGAGAGAGAGAGAGAGAACTAGAGTGCACCTGGAGGTACTTCTACCACGAATCATCGAGCAATTTCCTTCCGCTGAACGTTGGTCGTCGAGATAGAAAAAAAAATGTAACAAAAACTCTTAGTTTCGATAAATGATCGGGCCGATTCCCATAAAAATTTGAGGGTATATTGTTGACAGGTGGCAAATCATCCGTCAAAAGTTCTTGAGAATCTGTCGAATATATTAGACCGATACTAGTGACCAACGATGTAAAAAATTTGAAAAAATATAAAAAGCACGGAATTATGACCTGACCTTTCGCTATATAGGGGGTGATGATGTCTTCGAGGTATGTCGTGTCGGTTATTATCAAAATTACCAACATTTTTACATTAACTTTTTTTTTATTTATTTATTTCGTTATCTTTCGTCTGCATTTACTAAGAAACAGAGAACTCGGGGAAGAGATTCAGTTTCGAGGTATATTATCTTTGATTCAATTTCTTTCGTTTATTTTCGATTAACTTCATCCTAATACTCGTCCGTAAATTAAGATAAATTACGATGAAAAATCAAATTTATCAGACAATCAAAAACTCGTCCTCTGTTTTAATCACTCATTATGGATAATTGGAAATATATTACATAAATCTGTAGCATTTTTATAGACATTAATACCAAAAGCGGAGGTTATCATTATAATCTGTAATTCGAGAATCTGAAATTCAACTACTTCTCTCTAAGATTAAGCTGGCCTTATGTCAGCAAAGGCTCTTGCCCCAAGGAAACTGAAGTTTAGTTGTCTTAAATAATGATAAAAGTATAAAAAGTAATTCTTTAAGTAGAGTCAGTCATGCTTAACATTTAACTCTTGTGAGGGATCAACTATCAAAGTAATATTCAAACACGATGATTTTTCATATATAGAACCCATTCCTATATATTTATTAGGAATAATGCAACTGATTACTTGCAATAAGGTCATCTAGCTAATTCGAGACGATTGGAAGCTGTCAGTAATAGTTAACGAGTTGTGGTTTTGGAGTGGTGTTTACGTCAAGTGATTTGAAAGTTTTCCTTAATTCGGAAGATGGAATTTTGTATGTTACGGTTTGCCAAAGATATTCGTTATTGCCGAAGCCTTGTATCTAGAATTCCGAGAACATAGGATTTGTGAGTTGATTCCTTACAGTTTTTTGGTCTTCAAAGGGGCAACTTTGTGGTCTTCAGAGTAACAATGACAACTTTGTGGTCTTCAAATTACAACTTTGTGGTCTTCAAATTACAACTTTGTGGTCTTCAAAGTGACCATTTTGTGGTCTTCAAAGTCACAACTTTGTAGTCTTCAAAGTCACAACTTTGTAGTCTTCAAAGTCACAACTTTGTAGTCTTCAAAATCACAACTTTGTAGTCTTCAAAGTCACAACTTTGTAGTCTTCAAAGTCACAACTTTGTAGTCTTCAAAATCACAACTTTTAGTCTTCAAAATCACAACTTTGTGGTCTTCAAAGTGACAACTTTGTGGACTTCAAATGACAACTTTATGGTCTTCAAAATGGCCACTTTGTGACATTCAAAGTAACAGCTTCTTTTCCTGGAATGATTAAAGTCATATTCCAGGATCTGTCTGCCTCTAGGAAACCGGAAAAGCTTTCTTTACATTCTACGTTTGCTCAACTAAGCAGCTGCGTCTGATTTAAGTGAGACTTATTCGTCTTTGTATGGGGCATTGTTTGTGCAATTGAGAAGGGTATTCGTGCCCAGTTCCGGAAAGAGTTTAATCAAAGGCTTAGATGCACTTCACCTCAGCTGAAAGATGCAGCCACCTGCATATTTTACAGGTATTACGTTAGCTATTACTCTTATGGAGCTTCTTGGCTACGTAACGCCTCTGCCTCTTCACAATCCTTAACAGTAAACTAAGTAAACAATGGACTTGTTCCATACGAATAGGTTTCATCATCTTTTGAATAATAAAAGTAATACCAGCGACTGACTTTTTCTACCACAAGCGGTCGCCTCTAATTCTTCACCAAGTGTACAAACAAACCTTAGCAATCAGATGCCAGCGGCAATAGGCGTTACCGAGACCCGAAAACAAACAGTTGGTGAAAACAGGACACTAACGACCGTGACAATAGAGAAAGACGAAGTATACAGAGAAGGGAGCATCTCGTCCACTAGAGATGTGAATAAATGGGTTTAACACGCAGAATCTCTCTCTCTCTCTCTCTCTCTCTCTCTCTCTCTCCTCTCTCTCTCCTCCTCTCTCTCCACACACACACACAAATAACACAAACACATACACACATACGACTTTGAATTTGTTTTAATTTTCCAACTGAAAATTCTCTCTCTCTCTCTCTCACTCTCTCTCTCTCTCTCTCTCTCTCTCTCTCTCTCTCTCTTAACTGGTTATTCTTTACAAAGTAAACATCAGTACGTGTGATCTCCCAGCTCTTATCTCTCTCTCTCTCTCTCTCTCTCTCTCTCTCTCTCTCTCCCAAAACGTGTGTAGACGGGAAATTTGACACCCTGCTAAAGAAATGGTTTCTTGGAAGGGGTCACCAGAGCAAAAAAATTAAAAAAATTAAAAAAAGTGGGAATAAATAAATGTGAGAATTACAGAGATGGAGAGGAGAATAATAAGAAGGAGAGGACATACAACAGACGAAACGACGTAGACAGACGACCAGAATGATGGAGAGGAGGGAGACAATGTGATAATCATGATAATAATTTTGTTTAAAGTGATAGATACTTAGAAAGCTTTTTGCATTGAGCTGAAACAATGTAAAACCATAATAATAGTAATAATAATTTCTTTTGAAGCGCATATCAGATACATAGATAGATTAAAATCTATTCCATTTCTATTCTGCGGGGACTTGTTCAACTAATCCGTAGAATGATAGCCCACGGTCATAATGATAATAATAATAATAACAATAATAATAATAATAATAATAATAATTTTGTGTAAAGCATTGTTTGCGCTATATATACACACACACACACACACACACACACACAGATGAAAAGGTAGAAATATGGATATATCAATAGCTAGTCTCTTTCTATTATTTGGAAACTTGCTTACCAGATTTATAGATATTTACGGTTAGCTAAAAGAATGTATAAGTTCTTGGATAATAATAATAATAATAATAATAATAATAATAATAATAATAATAATAATAATAATAATAATAACAGATTAAGCGTTACTTTCTGATCAACAACGTCTTTGTTAGACTTCTAGAGAAATCATTTGAGATAATTTCGGTTCGGGTGAAAAAAGATAAGATAGAATTGGTAAGAGAAAATAAATAACCTTCTATGTCGCCGATAAGAAAAAAGGTTGTTGTTAAGAATTCATTTATATTTTTCGATAGGTTATCTCGATTGATAGAGATTAGGGGAAGGAGAGTGAAAGAGAGAGAGAGAGAGAGAGCGGGGGTAGAATCCAAGATCGATGATTTATATACATATACAAGATTGTATTGAACTTAAACATGGAACCATTAGCAAAAGTTTTCGGGAAAAAACCACACACACACACACACACACACACACACACACCACACACATATATATATATATATATCTATATATATATATATATATATATATATATATATAACTGGTAAAAACAAGTGTTTCTGTAACAACAGAATTCCATCCAATAAAGGAGCCCATAAAAACACCAAAATGTAGAGAGAAAAGTACTATATTTCAGAGACTGCTGTCTCTCTCTTCAGGTATATGAATGAGAAAAGTTTACAGAAAAGGTGGTATTTATACCAAGAGATTCGTCCACAAGTAAGCCAATTTAGGTCACCCCCGCTGATAATCTTCCTTTAATCTTCTTAAGCGTTGGTTGAATGAACACTGCGTCGACGATGTCCGATGTCCAATTCCCTTTTGAGATGTTCATTACCTGCTTCTCTTTTATTAAGGCCGATTCCATCATTTGACTCTTGTACGGCAGTTGCTGCTATAAATTACACGTGGACATATTCCAGTTTATTCTATGGTTATGTTCATTTATATGGTTGAAAATAGCCGAGTTCTGTTGTCCATACCTAACTGACCGTTTGTGTTGTATTAATCTCTGGGGAAGTGATTTACCTGTAAATCCGATGTAAGATTGGTCACAGTCCTGGCATGGGATCTCATATACCCCAGAGTCTTTGGGCGATGTCTTTTGTTGGACGTTAATCAGGGATTTGGCTAAGGTATTTGGGTAGGTAAATGCAAAAGGGTTGGATTTCCCAAGGGTGTGAGTTACTCTCTTAATCGTCTCCAGGTGGGGAATTTTTATTTTATTGTTGGGTGTGTCTCTGGTCTTGTCTTTTGGGGGTCGGTAGAAAATTACGTTTGCTTTTTGAATGCTTTCTCAATTATATGGTCAGGATACTTTAAAGATGAAAGTTGCTTGCGAATTAGTTCAAATTCTTTTTCCAGGAAATCTGGGGAACAAATTCGTAAGGCTCTTAAGAATAGGTTGCTAGCTAGACCTATCTTGATAGTATTGTCATGATAGCTAAAGTAGTGAATATATGTCACGTGTAATTTATAGCAGCAACTGCCGGTACAAGAGTCAAATGATGGAATCGGCCTTAATAAAAGAGAAGCAGGTAATGAACATCTCAAAAGGGAATTGGACATCGGACATCGTCGACGCAGTGTTCATTCAACCAACGCTAAGAAGATTAAAGGAAGATTATCAGCGGGGGTGACCTAAATTGGCTTACTTGTGGACGAATCTCTTGGTATAAATACCACCTTTTCTGTAAACTTTTCTCATTCATATACCTGAAGAGAGAGACAGCAGTCTCTGAAATATAGTACTTTTCTCTCTACATTTTGGTGTTTTTATGGGCTCCTTTTATTGGATATATATATATTATATATATATATTATATATATATATATATATATATATACACATTATATATATGTGTGTGTGTATGCGCGCTCGCAAGGGCGCACCTCTTTCTAACAGCGTGTGAATTACATCAAAGCCAGAAGAAACAGATAATATGCAAACTTTGTTTATCTTGCAATATCATTTTATGTACGAGATCTTCAAAAAAAAAAAAAAATAAATAAATAAAGGGGGTATTTCCCTCACTGGCTGTATTCTGATCGCATACTTCGTAGAGCTTCAACAGACCCCATCTTGGCATTTCCTCTCTCTCTCTCTCTCTCTCTCTCTCTCTCTCTCTCTCTCTCTCTCTGCGAAAATGGAAACGCCTGATTAATATGATCTCTCCATTCATTTCACCAACGTTAATTATCTTATTCATCTCCTACGTCATTCCCGTCTCGCTTTCATCGACTTCTATTGGTCACAGCGACACGTAGATGGTCATAGATCATTTATTAGTTTCGTTGTTTGTATCCGTTCATAGACTCTCATTTGACATTTTGGTACTTTTCAAACTGAAGCTAATGTCGTACGCCTGGCAGCGCCCTGCAGCGCAGTTCTCATACGGCGTCAGGGGTGACCAGATACCAATGATATTTTTCGCTTTTCTTTGCATTTACGATTTTCATTTTTGAGATTTTCTTTAATAATTATAATTACGTTTGAATATTACTTCTTATTTGTACTCATTCATTTCATTACCGCACATCCGTCGGCTTCTTATAGGCCTAATGTACTTGAGCATTCCATATTTAGCTCACCCTCTTAGGCCTACTTTACATAAATAATTTGGGCGTTTTATTTTTTCGTAAACATAAGCTAACCTAATGCCAGCACGGGCTCTTTGCTCCAAGTTTGACCCCTTCCTAATTCAGCGATTACCTAGTCGAAGTTCTCGTTTTGTAGACAAAGATGGCTCGATACTGTAATTATATTTCCACGTAAACATCTCGATAATATTGATATAAGTTATCTTATCTAGTTTTCCTTATTAATATTGTCGGAAATTGATTGATATATTCATTTTTTAGTATCACTTTGCTTTGCCAGTTAATATTAGACTCATAGGCTATTCAGTATGAATGCTTGGCTTCCTATAATAATAATAATAATAATAATAATAATAATAATAATAATAATAATAATAATAATAATAATAATAATAATAATAATAATATAATAATAATAATATAAGGCATTTAAAGACTTAGAGTATTAAAAATGCGTTTACCGAAGCATCTTATTATATATTTTATGTCAAAGCACATCTTTTAATGCAATTCTTTATTAGTAACTTGGTTGAATACGTAAAACAATTATCAAAATACCAAAGACTTGAGAAATCTCTGTAAAAGACCAGAGAGATCTTTTGTAAAAGACCTACGTAAGGCGTCTTTGTCAAATACCCGAGTGGCCTTTTACAAAGGCCTAAGAGATCATTATAAAAGACCCTGGGAGTCTTTTGTAAAAGATCTAAGAGATCTTTGTAAAAGATCCAAGGAGTCTTTGGTGAGATTACCCTAAAGAGTCTTTTGTAAAAGACCCAAGGGGGTTAGTCTTTTGTGAAAGACCCAAGGGTTGTCTATTGTAAAAGACCCAAAGGTGTCTTTTGTAAAAGAACCAAGGGGTAGGGGTCGTTTTGTGAAATTTCCCAAGGAGTCTTTTTGTAAAAGACCTAAGAGATCTTTTGCAAAAGGCCCAAAGAGTCTTTTGTAAAAGACCCAAGGAGTCTTTTGTAAAAGACCCGAAGGTGTCTTTTGTAAAATACCCAAGGAGTTTTTCTTTTGTAAAGACCCAAAGGGTGTTTTTTTTTTTGTAAAATACCCAAGGAGTCTTTTGTTAAATTACCCAAATGAGTCTTTTGTAAAAGACCCAAGGAATCCTTTGTAAAACGCACCTATGCTATAGATCAACTAAAGGTATTCCCAAGTTCCTGTTCAGAAGGCGTGGCACGAATCCTTATGCGTTATATACGTCTTATTTTTCTTCTTCTCCGATGACCTTCGCGGCTGTGACGCCAGTCCCGTGGGCTTGGGGTGGGGGGGAGGAGGTGCGTGTGTGAATATACTAGCGATGTGACCTATAGTACTAATCTTCCTCATCCGGGTTTGGGCTTGGTACGGGCTTTTGGATTGGCTAGACGTATACTTTATAGATATGTTCTATATAGTTTGGCTTCGTAAACATACTGAAGCAAAAGCGAATATATGTATATATATATATAGATATATATATATATATATACATATATATATTTAACCAAAGAATTAATTACGCAGTTGGTAAGAATCCAGGGTATATGAGACGATTAAATTAAGGCGCTGAAAAGTAATTAGTGTATTATAAAATAATTATATTCAAGTGCTGATGGGAAGTTAATTGATGCTAAGAGTTGATGAGAATTTCAGGAAATTAAAAACTAGCGATTTCAGGAGTTGATGGGAAATTCATGAAACATACAACATCAATATTTTTGAAATTGATGGGAGATTTAGGAAGCGTAACAAAGAAAAACAAGATTTAAGATTGATGGGAAAAATATGGAACATGTGGCAACAAAATTTTTAAAAAATATTTATGGGAAATTTAGGAAGCGTAAAGCAACAAATTACGAGAATTGGTGGGAAATTCAGGTAATTATAAAACAATCTAATTATTTTAACATCTGATGGGAAATTCAGGTAATACAAAAATTGATGGGAAATTCGGGAAACACAATATATTTGATGGGAAATTCAGGCATTTAAAAATATATGGGAAATTCGGGAAGCACATAATTTATAGTAAATTCAGGCAATACAGTAAATGAATTGATGGGGAAAACTCAGGCAACGCAAACTACCCCATCACTATAGGCCTAATTGAACCTTAAAACAAACCAATTAAAGATTAAAAAATACATATATCACTTAACGGGAAATCCCCAGACAGCCAAACCCATCAATATCAACCAATCCCTCAGTAATCCCCGTAAACACCAACAGGGATTAACCCCGGATTAACCAACGCAGAAGAATTAGTTTATTAAACTGTCGTCGGTCTATCGGAAGCAGTGTTGCCAACTGTAGGGTAATTGCCCTACGCGTAGGGTAATCTGGGCATAATCTTAGACAGCAGGGCAATATTTTCCAGTGTAGGGTAATTGTAACAAGGTAGGTATCGATCAACATGCTTATTAGTATTCATGATATTGCATATAAACATACTCTGAAGATTGATTTATTATCATAGCCGCAGAACGTTGGGTCATTTTCAGTTGTGTAGGGTAATTTCTCGTCTCCTGTAGGGGGATTAGGGTTAGAGGGGTTGGCATCACTGAGTTACGGAAGCAGCGCCACCACCAACCGGCCATTAAAGTTTAGCTCACGGGAGGGAGGAGGAGACGCCCGCTAATCCGCCATTTTGTTTTAAGTGTTTGTGTGTGTCTGTTTGTGTGTTTTGTGTGTGTGTGTGTGTGTGTGAGCGCGCGCTGCCACCCCCATTATAAAATGTTGTGTCGTGGGATGCAACCGGTTCGCCAGCTTCTTCGTTTTGTGTGCGTTCGTATGTCCGTGCGCTGTTAAGGACGACGATGATTCTGTATACGTGAGAATGTTTGCGGCGTGGAGATGTAGTACTATGAGAGAGAGAGAGAGAGAGAGAGAGAGAGAGAGAGAGAGAGGGGAGGAGAAAGAGAGAGAAATAGGTGTGAGCGAGAAAGAGAGAGAGAGAGAGAGGGGAGGGAGGGAGAGAGAGAGATATAGGTGTGTGATAGATAGAGAGAGAGGAGCTAGAGAGAGAGAGGTGGGGGTAGGGAGAGAGAGAGAAATAGGCGTAAGAGAGAGAGAGAGAGAGAGAGAGAGCGGGAAGGTGTGTGTGAGAGAGAGAGAGAGAGAGTGGGGGCAGGGAGGGAGAAAGAGAGAAATCTGTCTGAGAGAGAGAGGGGGAGGGAGAGAGAAATAGGTGTGAGTGAGAGAGAGAGTAATAGAGAGAGGGGGAGGGAGGGAGAGAGAAATAGGAGTGAGAGAAGGGAGAGAGAGTGATAGAGGGAGGGGGAGAGAGAGAGTGATAGAGGGAGGGGGAGAGAGAGAAATAGGCATGAGAGAGAGGGAGGGAGAGAGAGAGAGAGTTATAGGTGAGAGAAAGAGAGATAAAGAGGTGTGTGGGAGAGAAAGAGAGGGAAATAGGTTGGTGTGAGAGAGAGAGTGACAAATAGGTGAAAGAGAGAGAGAGATAGGAGAGAAAGAGACAAGTAGAATTGTGAGAGAGAGAGAGGCAAATAGGTGAAAGAAAGAGAGATAGGAGAGAAAGAGACAAGTATGAGAGAGAGAGAAAATATATCTATATTTATTCTAGTACTAAAATCACAATGGCGTACGAGCAAAGATAATAAACCGACTGATTTATTTATTCGTATTTATCTAGCGTCGCAATTTAGACGCTAATGATGATGAGGGAATTTCAACAAATCCAAAAAAAAAACCGACCCCAAAAAACATAAAAAGAATTGAAAGACATTGAAAAAAAACTTATTAAATTTAATGTGTATGAATTGATAAGACTGTGCATATACAAACTTATACGTATGTATATGTATATCTGCGCAAGCGCGTGCCTGCGTACGTCTGTTTGTTCCGTCCGTAATTTTTCTTGATTTGTATTCATGGGGCGTTAGAAATACCCGGGGCACCACGGCGACCGTTGAGGGCATAGGAGGAAAACCCAGAGATTAGCTCTCTCTCTCTCTCTCTCTCTCTCTCTCTCTCTCTCTCTCATATACACATACGACTTTGAATTTTTTTTATTTTCCAACTGAAAATCTCTCTCTCTCTCTCTCTCTCTCTCTCTCTCTCTCCAACTGCGAATTCTTTTCAAAGTCAACATCAGTATACATGTGATCTTCCAGCTCTCTCTCTCTCTCTCTCTCTCTCTCTCTCTCTCTCTCTCGCAGGATGATATAGAGCTGTTAAACATGCTACTGTCAATTTTGCAATTATCTAGCGATTATATCAGCCCCTGGAGAAGGCCGTTTTCAAAATTCAACTTTATGAAAACAATCTATTTTAAATTTATATATTCTGATTCCCCTATAAATCTATATCTTGTGGACGTATGGAGTCCTAAAGGTTACAAAAAAAAGTGCATCGTTTATGAGAGATGAATTCATTCTCCGGCTATATAATTGCTCAACCGATTCTTCCTCTCCTCTCTCTCTCTCTCTCTCTCTCTCTCTCTCTCCCTCTCTCTCTCTCTCTCTCTCTCTCTCTCTCTCTCTCTCAAGCCTTCTTCGTCTGAACTCAAACTATTTCCTGGTCACACACCGGTAGCAGCAGCAGATGTTTCCCGATCGACACATGGGCCCTTCGGCAGGATCATTTTAGTGAATGACGGCGCCCCTGGCGTGTAAACAGTCCGTGCTGGGTACTGATATGGTTTATATAGGTCTAGGACTTGCCCTCTACTAGGGTGCAAAGTTTATATAGGTCTAGGTCTTGCCCACTATTAGGCCGTAAAGTTTATGCAGGCCTAGGTCTCGCCCCTACTACCGGAAGATGCATAAGCAATTCTCTGGTAGGCATTAAAGGTGCCTCACACTGAGGGACCTGGGGCAACCCGAACAAGCTGCAAGGTATAGTAAGGTATGTAAGGTAGGGTGTAAAGTTTATGTAGGTCTAGGCCTTGCCCGCTACCAGGGCGTAAAGTTGAGGTAGGTCTAGGTCTTGCTCCTACTAGGCCGTAAAGTTTATGTAGGTCTATATAGGTCTTGCCCCTACTATATAGGGTGTAAAGTTTAAATAGGTCTATATAGGTCTTGCCCCTACTATAGGGTGTAAAGTTTAAATAGGTCTATATAGGTCTTGCCCCTACTATAGGGTGTAAAGTTTATGTAGGCCTATAGGTCTAGAAAAAGTACACACACAATCACACACACACACGTCTAGTTTATAATTGTCTATGAAAAGACATTAACAAATTTTCTGATTGTATGCGCCATTTAATTGACGTAGAAAATAATACTAATAATAATAATATAATAATAATAACAAAAAATAAATAAAAACTTGCAGTGACATTGGCCAATCTATAATAGTTTAGTCTCTTCCCGAATCGATTCCGGATTCGCTGTAGTATATATTTCATAGCCCAGGACACCTGTCGGGCGCAGGTGTTCGCACAAGATCATTTAGTGACATGAAAACGCACATTTTATCAAACGCCGCTTGATAAATCCGAAATCGGTAAAAAAGAAAAAAAAAATCCTGATTCCGGTTCACTTTTGAGGTGTAGACGCTATTATTAATATTATTATTATTATTATTATTATATTATTATTATTATTATTATTATATTATTATTATTATTGGTTTTTTTATTATTATCATAATCATGTGTCAGTAAAATGGGAGAGAAAATCCACAGTAGTATGTACCTATGCCTATTTGATATTGTTATATAAAATATATATATATATATATATATATATATAATATTATTTATTTATTTAAATAACAAAATCAAACAAGCATGCTACTGTGGATTTACTTTCCCATTATTATTATTATTATTATTATTATTATTATTATTATTATTATTATTATTATTATTATTATTATTATTGCGTGTTGTTGTTGTTGTTTTTTAACAAGAACACATTTTTATCACATACGTTGCAAAATGTAATGACACAGAAAAGACGGACAAGTGTAGCTAGTAAATAGAGACACAAACATAATATAATATATATACCTATATATATATGATATATTAATATATATCTATATATATAGTATATTATATATATCATATATATATATATATAATATATATAATATATTATATTATATGAGGATATAAAACACTTCTGAAATGGCAAATGTCTCCTTATTAAATCTTTCAAAACAGCATTCTAAGAACTACTTTGGTGAATTGCTTCTGTAATGAGAGATTTCTCTCCTTTCTAAATAATTAAATTCATTCTGAATGTCTCCAGACAGCCCCACCTCTCTCTCTCTCTCTCTCTCTCTCTCTCTCTCTCTCTTTTCTGAATGCCTTGAGACAACCGCACCTTTCTCTCTCTCTCTCGCTCTCTCTCTCTCTCTCTCTCTCTCGGCCCAATCCCAGATTCCTCTCATACCTGCTCTCATTTACATAACAAATCCCTACTTTCTAAATATTTCCTTCAGTTCCATATTCGGCAACACCCCTTCAGCGGATAAAACATACCCACTGTTTAACGAGGTGTCCGAACAAAAAAATAATAAAAAAAAAAAGAAAGGTCAGCTGGGCATTAAGTGCCCTAAAATGCCTGCCTGCTGCTCTCTTGTCTTGAGAAGTTTATGTAAAACTTCCTTATTTTGTATTGTCTTCTGTAACTCCTGTCAAATGAACACTAATATTCTTTAGAAACTTGAATTTTAAGTCAGTGGCCCCTTTGGTGGGTTTGTTCTATGTGAAAAGGGGTTTATTTTCTGCATAATAATAATAATGATAATAATCAATTTGACTCCTTAAGTCATCCATACGCTAGTATCAAACCTCCTTCAGAACTTTTAGTTGTTAGTCGCCTGATGTAGGTAGCAGCTTTGTAAAACAGTGAAACAACCCCAGGAAAAATGCAGTATATACCATTAAAAATGAGACGACCTCGTCGAGGTAATCCTAACCCATTCTCTCTCTCACATTCTGGATATGAGGGAAAGATTCTGCTCTCCCAGGATCACTCTTCTTTTATTTTGCCTTATTTTGTATTCTTTATGTAAGTTCCTGTAATCATCATCTTGACGTCCTAAGAGCTCCTTCCTTCCCTCAGCTGTCATCTCCCTGTCACGCAGGCGCAATCCCCTTCTGTCGTTTCCTGTCGTGTAATCCCTGTCCTTTCACTTTTGCTTCGTGGAGTGTCTTAATAACGACCTTGCTCTCTTTAAACAGCTACTGTCTAATATTTTTGGCATCTGTACTGAACATCCATGGATTTTGAAAGCCCCATGGCTTGGCTTGTTTTGCCGTATGTGGAACGTCCATTGAAGTGGTACTCCTTGAAGGTTTATTGGAGTAAGTCCAGCTAATATTTTCGCTGTCAATCCTTTGGTTCGTGGCCATATTATTGGACCCCAGCATCCTGACAAAAGCTTGCTGAACCGCCCACAATTCTCTTAGATTTGATCCTCTTGGCGCCTTATAAACATTTTCTTGACATTTTTCCGCCACTTTCCCTTCACATCAGGAATTCTGGTAAGATACAGAACCCTTGAAACAGGTTTAAGCCTTGAAAAGTCTTACATAAGGAGTTAAGGCAGACCATCTCAGACCTTTGACTACTTTCTGTGGTCTTGGCCGTTCACGATAACCTCAACAAGATTCGAGCTGGTCGGTTTATCTTCACTTGGCAATAGCTAACAGCAAAGAAAGCCTTATCATTTCCTCCTGGGCAGCCCAGGAATTCGTATCGTGAGGGCTTTTGTGTACAGGAAATAATTTTCGAACTTTTCCTGAAGATTTCAACGCGTTGTCATCATTTAGTAAGAGACCTCGCCGATAATTTAGTTTGTTGTACGTTTTTGCACCTTTTCTGTACCCTTTCCTTCACGTTCGGGTGTAATTTGAAACGTTTAAACGTCTTAATTTCTCCCATGACCAGATATCTCTGTAAGGTCACAGAAACGACTCGGCTACACAGTTTTTTTTTGGTGGTAGAGGACGTATTACCCAGATGGACACCGACATTTCCTGTTGAATTGCATTTTTAACAGTAATTTCAAGAAGACCTCTGCATTGTTTCTTCTCTGTCGTTGGGAAGGTCAGCAGTCAGTGTTTTTGACAGTTAGTCATGATGATGTAAGAGCTTTCAGGCAAGGCTGGAGCTGATCTTGTCTGATGATATTGTCTACATGTTTCTGTTCAGAACAAGAGGTGCTCTTACAGTTACCTCTGAAGGCCTTAGAGTAAAGACATCTGTGCACATTTATCTGTCCAGAATTAGAGATACTTTCCAGTTTCTCTTGAAGGCCTTAGACTGAAGACATATGTGCCCATTTTTTTGTCCAGAATCAGAGGTACTTTTCAGCTCCTTTTGAAGGCCCCAGAATAAAGAATAACCAACAGTGCCCATTTTTCTGTCCAGTATCAGAGGTACCTTTCAGCTCCTTTTGAAGGCCCCAGAGTAAACAAAAGACAATAATGCCCATTTTCCGGTCCAGTATCAGAGGTAATTTCCAGCTCCTTTTGAAGGCCCCAGAATAAAGAAAAACCAACAGTGCCCATTTTTCTGCCCAGTACCAGAGGTACTAGTCTTCAGCTCCTTTTGATAACCCCAGAGGAGCATCGCTGGTTCCCCTTGAAGGCCCCCTCGCCTAATTTCAACCTGGGATCTCTTCCCTGGCGTCGTTCGGGAATACAACACCTTGAAATCAGGCAGCAGGCCACCACCTCTATACCCTTAGATAGCTATCAGGACCAACATATGCCCCCGGACCCCTGCTTGGTGAGTCGTACCCGCGTGAAGTCAGATTAATCAACAGATATCACAAGTTTAACATACGACTAGAATTTGAGAAATATCTAGAAGTGTTCGTGAACTATCGGTGATAAGATTAGTGTGAAAATAGTAGGATAAAGCGTCTTCTAAGTTAGTTTATCAAGTGTAATACTATAAATCAGAACAAGATGGCAGTAAGTTCCAACTGCGGGAAGAGGTGGCGTAATTTGGCGTGTCTAGCAGATTCGCAATACGATGAGGTAGCAGGAAGGGAACTGGCATTTCTCATCTATGAAATCAGCAACAGTCCTAACCAAAAAAGATACAAAAGCATTCATAGATATATTAGAAGGATATAATCCTTCAAACTGGAACAAATCTAATGAAAACATCTTGAAAATAATTGAAGAAGTTCCAAATAAAATCCAAGTGGTCAAGAGACTCATAAAGAAAATATACATAAACCAACATATTCCGACAAAGAAAATGAATAAGGTGAATCTTGTGAATATCCTAATTGATGCATTAGGAAAAAGAATGCCAAAAGCATGCAAACTGTGTAAGGTTTGGTATAGCATAGTCAATCCACAAAATCTAATCAGAAAATGTGCTGCATGCAACATTCCGACCCATCCACAGTGTGCTGAGGTAATACAAGATTTGAGAAAAGATACAAGAATTTTTTGTTCAACCAATGTCTATCATGGATAGACAATGTTATTAAATCAAGATTGAATGTACAAATAGTTGAGGATGAAGAAGAAAGGGAGGAAGAATAAGAAGAAGAAGAAAAAGAAAAAGGAAAAAGAAGAAGAAGGAAAAAACGGAAGAGAAGTAAACAAAAATGAAATGACAGAAAAAAATAAGGAAAACAAAGAACAAGATAAAAGTATGGATGCAGAGATACTCATTGATACTACATATGAGGCAATAAAGCAGCATACCTACGAAGAAATAAATTACGATATGACAACAGAAAAGCAAATCCCGAAGAGGCTCTACCCAGATCTATACAATGACGGGAAAGAGGAAAAAATAGACAAGAAAGACAAAATCTGCAACCTTTTGAAAAGAGGGAATTGCAGATTTGGAGAAAGATGTTACTACAAACATCCTAAGATAGTCAAAACTATGAAATATATGGTAAATGTGCATACTTAGATGGATATGGGGATGATTGCAGAGATCTGCATCCAAAAATATGTAAAAACCTAAAAGAAGGAAAAGGATGTAAGTTCGACAAAAAATGCAAATATATGCACCCTGTAGCCATGAATCATAATCAAATAAATAACCAACCAAGTAATAAAATCCAAAATAAGAAAGAAACAAATAAAGAGAGAAATCAAGAATATCAGGTAAAAGAGAAAAGCAAACCACCAATGAGATATGCAGAGGTGTCAGCAAAAAATTTCAAAGCATCAGCTCCGAAATTCTACTCAAGAGATAATAACTGTATTTATTATGCAAGAGGATATTGCAGAAACGGAGAAAATTGCAGATTCAGACACAAAATGAATAATTATGATGAAGGAAGATCAAATATTATGGAAAAGTTGGATTTTTTAATGTCAGAATTTCTGGAAATGAAAAAAAGAACAACATACCAGAACAGGAAAGAAGACATGGGAAAATCCTTATTACTACCAGTATTAAATGAAGGAGAAAACACGCAAACCATCATAGTGATGAATGCGCAGGGTTTAGTTTACGAGTAACTCAAAAAGAAAAATAGAGTACTTAAAGAAGAACTAACCCAAAATGAAAAAGAAAATAGATATAATGAATATAAGTGAAACCTGGTATTCCCAAGAGACTGGGAATGATGATCAAATAAAAGGGTTCCAAACTTATAGATCAGATAGAAAAAATAGGAATCAAGGGGGAACCGCAATATATGGGAAAGACAAAAAACAAGGAAAAATATATGAGAAATATAGTAACTCAGAATGTGAACTAATAGCGGTAGAATTTGAATCTGAAAAATTGATGAACATAGTAATATATAGACCTCCTAATACTAAAGAGTTTGACTTAATAATTGAAAAATTGGATGATATATGTAGAAATCACAAGGACTGGACTATTCTCCTATCTGGTGACTTCAACTTTCCTTTCGTAGAATGGAAAGAACGAATAGGAGATTGTGGTTGTACTTATACATATAAAAAGAGAGTAATAGTAGTGCAGAAGATAAGAGGCAATTTGAAAAGCTATTAGATATGCTACTAGAATACAACATTCAACAAATAAATCACCTGCCAACAAGAAAGGAAAATACTTTAGACCTAGTATTTGTGAACGAGATGAATTATGTTAAAGATATAATAGTTTATAATGCGAGTATTTTCAGACCATAATGTCATAGAATTAACAGTTCATTCCAAAGCAAGTGAAAATAGAGATAAGCAAGAAATGAAAAAGTGGGAAGGATATGGAAAATACAACTTCTACAGTAAAAATATAAAATGGTCAGAAATTAATGAAGAATTAAACAAAGATTGGGATAACATTTTCGTAAGTGATGACATAAGGGTAAATACGGAGATATTATATAAAATATTGGAGAAAATAGTGGAAAAATATATACCGAAGAAGAAAAGTAAACATCATTCATGCATACCAAGAGACAGAAGGATCTTGTTCCAGAAAATCAGAAAGTGGAAAAAAGGTCTTGCAAAAGAAAAAAATGCATGGAAAGTTATAGAACTAAAAAGTAAGATAGAAAATGCAGAACAAAAGATTATACAATCAAAAGAAAATGAAAAACGGGACTTGGAAGAAAAAACCCTATTAAATATCAAGCAAAACCCCAAGCTATTATACTCATATGCGAAGAAGATGAATAAAAGAAGAATAGAAATAGGCCCTCTGAGAATTGAAGGGAGATTAACGAATGAAAAAAAGGAAATTTGCAACATACTGGCAGAGCGATATAGAGAATTCACCCCTAGAATAGATAATGAAGATAATGATATAGAAGTAAGGGATGAAAATAGTGAATATTTAGCTGACATAGATATTAATGAAGCTGATATTGTGCAGGCTATTAATGAAATTAAAAATGGAGCTGCTGCAGGCCTGATGGAATTCCTGCTATTTTGTTAAAGAAAGTAGTTCATTCTATCGCAAAGCCACTTGCAATATTATTAAGACAAAGTGTAGATACAGGCAAGATTTATGATGAGCACAAATTAGCATATATTACCCCTACTTTCAAAAGTGGATCAAGACTAGAGGCAAGTAATTATAAGGCCTGTGAGTCTAACATCACATATTATGAAAGTGTATGAAAGGGTAATGAAGAAAAATATTATGAAACATTTAATAAAAAATAATTTGTTTAATAAAGGACAACATGGTTTCGTACCCGGAAAAAGTACACAAACCCAACTGTTAGTCCACCGTGAGAACATATTCAAAAATATGAAAAGCGGAAATGAAACAGATGTGGTTTATTTAGACTTTGCAAAAGCTTTTGATAAAGTAGACCATAATATATTAGCGAAGAAAATTAGAAAACACAATATCGTGGATAAAGTAGGAAGATGGTTAAAAGAATTTTTACACAACAGAAAACAGATAGTTATTGCAAACGACGAGAAATCGGATGAAGTCAAGGTAATATCCGGTGTGCCGCAAGGTACGGTGTTAGCTGCAATACTGTTTGTTATTATGATTAAAGACATAGACAATAATGTGAAGGATTCGGTAGTGAGTAGTTTCGCAGATGACACAAGAATAAGTAGAGAAATTACTTGTGATGAAGATAGGAACGCTCTACAAAGAGACCTTAACAAAGTATATGATTGGGCAGAGGTAATAGGATGGTATTTAACTCTGATAAATTTGAATCAATAAATTATGGAGACAGAGAAAGAAAGCTATATGCATATAGGGGACCTAATAATGAGACCATCACAAATAAGGAAGCAGTTAAAGACCTTGGTGTGATGATGAATAGGAACATGTTATGCAATGATCAAATAGCAACTCTGTTGGCAAAATGTAAAGCAAAAATGGGAATGTTGTTACGGCACTTCAAAACAAGAAAAGCTGAACACATGATTATGCTTTATAAAACATATGTTCGTAGTCCACTTGAATATTGCAATATGATATGGTACCCACACTATCAAAAGGATATTGCACAAATAGAGAGTGTACAAAGGTTCCTTTACAGCTAGAATAGAAGAAGTTAAGGACCTAGACTACTGGGAAAGACTACAATTCTTAAAATTATATAGTCTAGAAAGGAGAAGAGAACGCTACATGATAATTCAGGCATGGAAACAGATAGAAGGAATAGCAGAAAATATCATGGAACTAAAAATATCAGAAAGAGCAAGCAGAGGTAGATTAATAGTGCCCAAAACTATACCAGGAAAAATAAGGAAAGCACACAGGACATTAATCCACTACGCACCAGCATCGATAATGCAGCGTCTATTCAATGCGTTGCCAGCTCATCTGAGGAATATATCAGGAGTGAGCGTAGATGTGTTTAAGAATAAGCTCGACAAATATCTAAACTGCATCCCAGACCATCCAAGATTGGAAGATGCAAAATATACCGGAAGATGTACTAGCAACACTCTGGTAGACATTAGAGGTGCCTCACACTGAGGGACCTGGGGCAACCCGAACAAGATGTAAGGTAAGGTAAGGTAAGGTAAGGTCTGGGGGATGCGACAGAAGTTCAGTGGTGAAGTTTTCACCAGAAGTTCCTCATGCACAGAAGGATCTCTGTAGGGGAATGGGGAGGTAGGAGGGTAGAGGTAGGAGTAGGAGGACTCCGTTACTACCCCTCCCTTAGAATGGGTAGGGATACAGTAGGGGGTACCAGTCGGTAATTAAACTATTTATGGCATTTCCTTCATACACTTATCACGGCCCAACAATAAAAGGGAGAGAATCCTGGGTGGTTTCTGGTCACTCAATGAAAATCTTAGAACAAAAAAAAAGCAAAGCAAAGAAAAGAAAAAAAGAAGAAATATACAAGAAGGAAACAGCCTAAGGTCAAGTAGACCATCTGTTTGGTTGTTGC
>NC_087216.1:24561464-24563964 GCF_015104395.2 Macrobrachium nipponense | reverse complement strand
CATCCAAGTAACTGAAAACTTGGTCTAGGTTTCTGTTCTGTGCAATTGGTCTAATTCATTCCTCTGAAGCTCGGATGAATCGAATCTCTAATATTCACTCAATATAACGAGAGATTAACACTTATGTAACCTAGATATACCTACACAGGAACTTGTAGAAAAGTGAATTGATATTCAATAACTCTCTGACATTCATAGAGAACTGATCTTTGCCAGCTAAACATTCCCAGAAGAGCAAAACTATCTTATCTATCTTTTTGATGACTCAGCACACTTTGAAATCTCTTTCAACCAATTAACCGCTTCCTCTGATGACGTAGAAGAATCTGTAGTTTCTGTAGCAGCTCCATCCGGGAGCTTTTGTTTATTTACAGTGACTCATTAAGCCTATAATGTTCACGTAAATACTTGGCTAAGTTACGGTTGTTGACGGTTTAGGCCTAGTGCTGAAAAATCGAGAATCTCAATGTTTCTTCAAACCAAGGAGCTTCAAGGTTTCAGGGATCCTTAAATGAGAAAACTATGAACATAGAAGCATCCCAAAGACAAGAGAGTTGCGAACCTCAAGGCTTATTAAGAAGGGAAACATCTATAGGCCTTAAAACCAGCGCGAGCGTTACCGTTGATGAGTAATTGAGTATGGCAGTAAGTGCTCATGCACCGGACGCTGGAGCCATTCTTGCGTCCTCTCGTAATAGATGAACGTACATTACGCCAATTCGGTGTATTTAGCCATTTCATAACTTCTCTTCATTGTGGCATCGTAGAGAAATAGCTTATGATTTTAGCAGACAGCTAACAGATAAAAAGAAAATGTGTAGTTTCACTTTTCGTGTAACAACACCACGCCTTTCTACCTCACAGAGTGAGACTAGGGAGTGAACGAGGTCGTCCTAAAACTCCAGCCTCACTATACTCTGTTTTTTTCCATCTGCCCATCCGCCTGTGGTGTTTGCGCATGGTAACACTGCGTCCCGGACTTTAAATAACTACGCTAGGTGTAAGTTTTGGGTAAATAAAAGGATATCTAGTGCACATTTGCAACTGAAAAGTGTTTTAATAATGTGCTGTATGCGAATTACACCGTTAATATTCGAAATAGGATATTATTTAAAGCCCGGGACGCAGTGTTACCATGCGCATACACATGGACAGATGGAAAAAAACAGAGTATAGGCAATTTCGAAATTCACGTTTCCCATTTCTTCATGAATATCATTGTGTTGAAATATGAGACACAAGTAATTCCATTCTTTCAATGCTTCCGGAAGTCTTGGTCTAATTTGGTTACGATCTAGAAAGGTCAATCGGTAGGAAGGAGGGTTTATGAAATAATATAGGCCTAGCTATGTGTTCCTTCCTGTCTTATATCAGCTACGCTTACAAGTATATCCTTTAAGGTATGAGACACAGGCAATGTCCTTCATCAAATGCTTTTAGAAGCCTTTTCATAGTTTGGCTACAGTCTACAGTCTAGACGCTTCAGTCGCTAAGTGTTTCAGAAAGAGCACTATAATAGCGATGTATTCCTTTCGCTCTCCTATCAGCTACACTTAAAAGTATACCCATTGAGGTATGAGAAACAAGCAATGTCCTTCTTTGGATGGTTTCAGAAGTCTCCATATATTTGGCAAGCTTACCCGTCAGTTGGATGGAGTGTTTAAAAAAAAAAAAAAACTAGGCCTAGGGATATGATCGTTGCTCTCGTATACCAGCTACGTATAAAAGTGTTTCCAATTTTCCACTGTCTTAAACTGTAAGAAAATCGTTATAAAAAGATAATAAAAAGATAATTAATCCTGTAGATTAGCTGCATTGTGAGTTACAGCTCTACAAATACAGATAAGACTAAACACAGAGAGCGCCCAAGTGACTAGATTGTTTTCCTCATTGCTATTCACCTCACGTTCGTAGGACTATTGCGTATGTTCGGTTCTAGAAAGTATAAACGCCTTATTTAGACTTCCGAAGAGTTTATCGCATTATTAACTATTTTAACGATCTGTTCCTATTATTAGAAGGCTTGTACATTACTCATTTCGTGTCAAATAAGTAATTTTTTCCCTGTTACAGATTTCGTGGCTATGAGACTAGAAATCATATCGTTACAATAATTATATCATTATAAAATCTACGTTATATCAATCTGTCATTATCAGACCTATATCAATGTAAAAATAATATCATTATGAAAATATATCCATGGAAAACATTATCATTATAGAAATATCATTATAAAAACTATATTATATAAGTTTATCATTATCAAATTTATATCAATGTAAAACTAAATCATTATAGAAATTATATCAATGTAAAAACTAAATCATTATATAAATTATATCAATGTAAAAACTAAATGATTTATTTAAAAACTGTATCATTATAAAAGCCAAATCATTATAGAAAAACATATCATTATAAAAACTATATCATTGTAGAAAATTACATTGTAAAACCGTGAATGATTATAATGAGTCCTCATGAATGGAATCCTTCT
>NC_087216.1:24538964-24558964 GCF_015104395.2 Macrobrachium nipponense | reverse complement strand
ACCTCAGGTAACGTTTAGTCTTACCGTCAAAGACAGGTTATATCTTCTGCCAAAGCGACTATCTACTGATAGTTGTTTCATTTAGTCCAAGGGTTACCTCAGGTAACGTTAATCTCGTCAGAAGATAGTATATATCTACTACCAAAGCGACTATCAAGCTGACAATCACCCCGTTTTGTCCAAGGGTTACCCCAAGGAACGTTAATCTTATCGAAAGATAGGTTATATCTACTACCAAAGCAACTATCTAGCTGACAATTACACCGTTTTGCCCAAGAGTTACCTCAGGTAACATTAGCCTAGCATCAAACGACAGCAAGCAGGTATAACTCGTTATTTTATCGCCGGACGTATATAACGTAAAAACAGGGGTCCCTCAAGGTGCGCATCTCCGACGGTTTCGGGAAAACTCATGCCATCCCATTCAAATGCAGACACTTTGGCGTTGAGGGGGTTTCGTGGAAGGGCAGGCAAAGGGAAATATCAACCCTTTAGCCAGCAGGTGAGCCGTGTCTTCCTCTCCTCCTTGTTCTTCTTCTTCTTCATGATGGCCCATAGGATTCCTGATTCATATCGCTGAATCTGGTTGGGCTGCATGAAAGACGCAGTATCCTCCTCCTCCTCCTCCTCCTCCTCCTCCCGGATGCTGCAGGGTCCCCAAGATGATTGTGATGATACTGACGATGGTAATGATGACGGAAATTAGTGGTGGTGATGTGACGTATTCCTCAGATGCTCTAGAAGACCTCGGGAGTCTACTGGACGCTAAGCCAGCGACCCAAAACTTTCGTCTGCCGCAGATAAATTTCCATCTTTCCAGCGGCGCCCAGCTCTGTTAACCCTTTTCCGTCTCCCATGAGTCAACCTCAGAGATAATTGCACCCCAGGTCGCCATCTTGGCAGCAAGGAAGGGGGCTTTTACCTGCCAATTAGCGGCATTCCCCCAATTGTATCGCCATCATGAGAACCCTTTATGCTCGCCCCAACAGCCTGTTATTTGTTGTAAATATGATTGCATTAACGTCTCGAGTCTTTCTCGTTGCGAGTGCTGAACAAAGAATGGCTGTCGGAGGAGTCCTGTCGAAGAGCTGGGAAATGCGACCGGATACGGTTAACCTAACCCAGAAAAGAGGAGGACTTGGTCGTGTGGACTTGTTTGTCGGCTGTTCTCATTAAAGAGAGCCCGCTGAACGACACAGACTGGGAGGAACTCCTGAAGGAGAGTGAGCGCTGGGGGGCTCTCGTGCCCGCTGGGCAGTAGAGGGTATCGAGGACTATTTACTCTGTCGCACGCCAGACCGTTTCCTTCAAATAAGAGACTTTGAAAAAGGCTAAGGTACTGATTTAACGCAACCAAGAGCTAGCAAAGATTGCCAAGTGTTGAGAGCAGGGAGTTGTAGGCCAATAGGCCTAGTTTAAGTGGTTCTATCGAATAGAAGACTTTCAAAAAGGCGAGGGTACTGATTTAATGCAACTAAGAGCTAACAAAGATTGCGAAGTGTTAAGAGTAGGGAGTTGTAGGCTTATAGGCCTAGTTTAACTGGTACTATCGAATAGAAGACTTTGAAAAAGGCTAAGGTACTGATTTAACGCAACCAAGAGCTAACAAAGATTGCCAAGTGTTAAGAGCAGGGAGTTGTAAGCCTATAGGCCTAGTTTAACTGGTTCTATCGAATAGAAGGTTTTGAAAAAGGCGAAGGTACTGATTTAACGCAACTAAGAGCTAACAAAGATTGCCAAGTGTTAAGAGCAGGGAGTTGTAGGCCTATAGGCCTAGTAATATATACTTAACCGGTCCTCACTAGATTAATTTACCTCAGATTAACGATGTATTTTAACGTAGGCATTAAAAGTAATATAATCAATGCAACTGTTAAAGTGCAGGTTATTTAGTATATGAGAATAAAGTTCTATTTCATGAATACTTGGAGCATTCCTTAGCTATGTAGACCCCAAGAAGATATAAAAGTGGTATGGAAAGAGATACATTAGACATAATCTCGTTCAAAAATGACAGATAGACTTTGCCCTGAAGGAATGAAATGTTACTCACAAGCCATAAAAATGAGGAAAATTACCCCAATAGGCAATTATATCATCTCATTAACACTTACTGAAACGACGTGTCTGGTAAACTGTAATTAATCGCGGGAAGGACATCACAGCTGTCGTCCAATTCGAAAGCTGTAATCATTTTGTGGAAATGGTCAGATTGTACCTCTTGCTTCTGATAGTTGTAATAGGCCATTGCAGAGTCGTATCAATTTGTCTTACATATTTAGAAGTTCTGTACTGCATTGCCAACATGGAAGGTTGGAGAGGCGTTATAGTAAAAATTATTTTCTGTAATGGACGCTATTTAGCCTGGTTATCGAATGTCTAACCATCTGTGAATTACTCCTGAAAATAATGACAGAATAATGAGTCTATAGCGAGGGACAATGGGTGCCAATGAGGCCCAAAATACCCATATTTAACCCATACATGTTAGTGGACGCCCGTCTCTTCATGGTCAATTCTGATCAGCTTCTATTCATAACTCACAAATGAGCTGTAATCTTATCCTGACCTGCATTCATGCATGAATGAAGAAAGGAGGTCAAAGATCAAGGATACACTGACATCATCAAATATTAATAATAATAATGATAATAATAATAATACAGATCCGTCTGACAGGTCCAAATATCTCGTCGACCACCATTAATGTGACGCAGGTTTTTAACGCTAAATCAAACCACAAATATGCGAGCCGTTACATAGGTTATACCTCCTCCCTCAACTCAGCTCCCACAAGAAAATAAGCGTTTTCAATCTCCATTGGTTATCAATTTCGCAAAGATATAACTGCAGCGAAGCAAATTGAATGAATGGGATGCTATTACGCAGCAAAACGCCCCATGGGACTCCTTTAAACACTTAGGAATCCTGAAGGAACGTGTTAGCAACTTGGAAGTGAGTCAGTGAACGTAGCAGATCTGAAATCTAAGTACGAGTTCGGTCTCCAATCATTCATGAAGACGAGACGATGTAGATAACATTTTAGCCTTGTTATCTGATACTTTGATAGTTATTTTGATAGTTATCGATAACCCCAATCACTAATTAAGGCATTATTCATAATACCTCCCACGAGAATAGAGTGACTGAGCAGCTAAAACTCACTGGCGTCGCTATTCTAACCAGGAACTTTCATAATGTGCAGAGGCTGCCACCGATAACTCGTGAACTTTATTGTCCTCACGCCTTTTCGTATAACTTCGGGCGGGATTTCACAATACTTCGGGGGTGCCCAGGAGGAGGAGGAGGAGGAGGGTGTGAGAAACTCGAGAGGGATAGAGTAGCCACAGAGAGAGAGAGAGAGAGAGAGAGAGAGGAGATAGAGAGAGAGAGAGAGAGGCGCCGTGGCGGTGTCAGAAGTATTTTACCTCACTTGAATCGTTTAACCCGATTTCCCTAAAATTAGCGTCAGAAAATCAACCTTGACCTACGAATCTATTACCGCAGAGCGTCCTTCGGAGTCTAATAGATCCTCCTCAGGTGTCATCCTCAGCGGCTGAGAGGCCGTTGGATTGAGAGAGAGAGAGAGAGAGAGAGAGAAAAGCACTGATGACATTCATTTAACCCAGAAAATCATGTACTTGTAATAGGTCTACAGTAGACTTGTGTGTGTGTGAGAGAGAGAGAGAGAGAGGAGAGAGAGAGAGAGAGAGAGAGAGAGAGAGAGAGGGAGAGGAAATCATGCACTTGTAAATAGGTCTAAGGTAACACTTGTATGAGAGAGAGAGAAAAAAATCATGCACTTGTAATAGGTCTAAGGTGGACTTGTGTGAATGAGAGAGAGAGAGAGAGAGAGAGAGAGAGAGAGAGAGAGAGAGAAATATTGGCGCCACTTTTCAAGACTGGGCTCGGAATTTTCGGAATGTTGTCATTTCCTGCTGGGGTAAGTCCTGTCAGCGATCCGAAAGGCATTTAGCCTCTCTTTGTTGTGTATGGGGAAGAGGCTTGAACGCCTCTCTTAGCCTTTCTGCCGGACCGTTCGCTTGTAGTGACTTCGTTTGCTTATAGATTTCGATAATGAAGATAGGTTCAACATAGTCGTCGTTGCTGCCGTCAGCTGGTCAGTCAATTGTTTAGTCACTTGATAGGGTTAGGAATTTATATCTCGTTGTTGGCAACACTGAGGGAGAGAGATGTTCCTCATTCTCTCTCTCTCTCTCTCAACTGTCAAGAATTCTTTTTCAAAGTAAACATGAGTACTTGCAATTATCCAGCTGTAAATCTCTCTCTCTCTCTCTCTCTCTCTCTCTCTCTCTCTCTCTCTCTGAAATGTAACTAGGAAGACCTCTTACCCCCCATATCACTTGACCTTGTGACCTTATTTAGGCTGGCCATATTTCAACTGAAATATTTAGCAACTCATTTCCCTAGGGAATTTTGCAAGAGCTTATTTTTATATATATTTATATATATATATATATATATATATATATTTTTATATATATATATATCTATATATTAAAACTTTTTTAGTTTTATTTTATTATTTTTATTTTTACTCTTTTTCATTATTTATTTTATTAATTTTAACTGAAAATAATCAAAATAATGAAAATAATAAAAAAATTCAAATAACAACAATAAAATTGATATAAGAAAAAAAAATATGACGTAAAATTATTTTGCGTCAATTGAAATCAAATTTGCTGTAGATGAAAAATTGTTTTATGGTCGAAAATGAATAAAACAAATCATTGAAATAAAATTTACTTTTAACCAAAAAATTATTTTTATGATAAAATATTTTTGTGGTCGAAAAGAATTATGCAGTTTTTGGAATAAAATTTACTTTAGATACAAAAATACAAAAATAAATTAGTAAACAATTTGAGGACTCAAGAAGGTAAAGGAAAGAGAGAGAGAGAGAGAGAGAGACGATGGGAGGGGGGGGGTTGGGGGGAAGAATGTGATGGGTGGAAGGTGTATATCTATTCTTGGGAGCAAGAATGTGAGAAAGTCAAACTCAAGAATATGTTGGATCCGTAATGAGTCAGCAGTTTCGGTATGGAAGAATGTTGATATTGGACCGTGAATGTTTGAAACACTTGGAGGTAAATTCTAAGTTCTCTTGTTTGGTTAAGAGACCATTTCATTCAACATGAATGTTGTGTATGGTTAGATTTTTTGTATGCATGCGCAAACGGTTTATGTATATATATACTTATATTTTTATATATTTATATACATATATATACGTATATATATGCAATATGTATATGTGTGTCTATCCATAAAAGTGTATGTATCCTTATTTTGAAAATAATTTTTTGCTTTTTATAAACACTTGTACGTATATGTATACACATATACATACATACTAAAAAACTAGCTGATTAAATTCAATTTAGCATGCATACACTTCAGACATTATACATACAATATATACACACACATACATACATACATACGGACATAGTACAGATACATGCATACATACATACACCACCAAAAAAGTGTACCTAATTATCATAACAATCTACTCACAGGTATGCCAACACACACAGACACACACACACATATTCACACACCCACAAATCGGATAATATAAGTCTCCTATGTGTTTGTGCGCGCGCAGGCTCTCAAGTGCGCATGCGCACATTCTTCGGTTATCTAGGCCCAGCCCAAAATCCGGGATGTGAAAGGAACACATTAGAAAAAAAAGGATGCTGAGATTTGTAGGTCAAAAGTCGCCGGGGAGGAATCCTAAAAAAAAAAATAAAATAAATAAAAAAAAAAAAAATTAAAAGAATCGTATGTTACACATTTGATTAGAACGACTTGACTCAAGTCTTCAGTGGTTTAAAGGAATTTATTATTATTATTATTAATAGTAGTAGTAGTAGTAGTAGTAGTAGTAGTAGTAGTAGTAGTAGTATTCATTACTCAAAAATGCTCATAGCTTATTGTATAGCATGAGTTTTAAAATGGAGATACTTAGAAGAATTTATTATTATTATTATTATTATTATTATTATTATTATTATTATTATTATTATTATTATTATTACTCAAAAAAATGTCTCATAGCTCATTGTGTAGCATGAGTTTTTAAAACAAATGGAAATACTTAAAATTTAGTTATTTATTATTATTATTATTATTATTATTATTATTATTATTATTATTATTATTATTATTATTATTATTATTATTACTCAAAAATCCTCATAGCTCATCGTATAGCATGAGTTTTAAAATGGAGAAACAAATGTATTTAGATATATTTAAAAATATTTAAAAACATATCTATTTTTAGATATATTTGTACCCATATGTAACTGTGGATTTTTTTCTTTTATTATTATTATTATTATTATTATTATTATTATTATTATTATTATTATTATTATTATTATTATTATGATTATTATTATTATTCATAAGATGAAACCTATTCATATGGAACAAGCTCACCACAGGGGCCATAGCTTGAAATTCGAAGATTCAGATGAATGGTGTTATTAATTATTTTATTATTATTATTATTATTATTATTATTTTATATTATTATTATTATTATTATTATTATTATTATTATTAAATTATTCTTATTCAGAGGATGAGCCCTAGTCGTATGGAACCAGCCCATAAAAGGGACCATTGACTGAAAATTCAAGTTTCCAATGAATTAATGTGCTTGTTTGAGAGATGTTACAGAAGGTAATACGAAATACAGAAAGAGGAGATCGCTTATAAAAATAAATTCTCAAGTTAATGAACAGTTAGAAGAAGAAGAAGAAGAAGAAGAAGAAGAAGAATTTGTTAGGTCACAGAATTGACTGAGATAACTGTGAATTAGGTATCCAATAGCGAAGAAAAAAGAAGAAGAACAAGAACAAGAAGAAATGGAAGAAACGCAACTTCAAGAATAAAAAAAAAAAGACTCGCAGCTCAATTGCTTAAACACAAGACGAGCGCAAGAGGTAATGAATACCATATACACTACCAGTGGTCAAAGGCATTCTTCTTCTTGAAGACCGAGGCCCAGCAGCGACTGTGGGAAAACATTCCAAGAATGCGGCCTCCTGGAAATCCAGCGCGAGCCTCTCTGGAAGGATCCAGCGAGGAGCGAAAAGCGGCGCTGGAAGACCGTGATTTCATTGCACAGATATGTTCCGTGGTGCTCGCTTGCTTGCTTGCTTGCTTGCTTGATCGAGTCCCGATTCGAAACGCCCTTGTAGGTCGACGAATTTTGACGGGAGGGTTTGACAGAGGGGTCGCCTTTTGAATTTTCGGCGAGAGGTATGCGCTGCGCATGCGCCCTGACACGTTTCCAGACACACCCTATCGATAGTATGCGCATCCGCCTGCATACCTATGCGGGTATGCATGAACTTCGCCCTTAGCTATTAAGTATAAGTGCCCGTTTTTGCAAATAATAAAGAAATAAATAAATAAGCTGACCTTAGTTCTAAAAGTACCTTTTTAGCCATTTTTAAAACCTGGGAAGAGCTATACAAGCTGAAAAGTAGTAAATGACTGACCTTTTTTTTTTTCTTTAACCTGTCAGGGAAAGTGGGTCAAACTCGTTCCTAGCTCAGGGCAACCGGAAGTTAAACTTGAAGGTATATACGATCTATTCCGGCCACATTCTTGTGGGAATTGTAAGATGGGCGTCTCCTTGTACTCGACTCAGTCGCGTTCCACTGACCAAATTTGAAAACCCATGGCCATTTTTGGGAATTCAGAAACACCTCCCCCTGAACTGAGATTTTTGAAACGACAATCAAAAATCAGAGAGTTCCATTGTGACCTAACAATCTTACCTTACAATCTGTGTGTGTGTGTGTGTTTGTCTGTACGTTGGTATACTAATCCCTCAAGGATGCTGACTCACTTAAATCTCTGAGGGAGATGAATAGTGACTGGTGACCCCCTACCAAATTTGGTAAGGAATATTCAACCCTCCTTCTCCTTCTTCTTCTGCGCCTACATTTCCATTTGAATGTAATTAACATCTCCCAACTGCTCTTCTTGTGGTACTACAGATTGAAAAGAATGGGGTGTTATAATTTTTTAAAGGCTGGGCTTTGAGTTACTTTATCGTAATGGGGCGTCTGGTATGTAATGGGGGTTGCAAGATAGAGTGCATTGTTAACATTCTCAATATTTGACTCATTTGAAGTGTCTGTGTGGTTTGGTGTGTGTCTATAATTGTGTGTATATATATTATTCTATATTATATATAATTATCTATATTATTATATTATATATTATATATAGATATATATATACATATATCTGTGTGTGTGTGTGTGTGTAGAGAGAGAGAGAGAGAGAGAGAGAGAGAGTAGACTACTGGACCCGCATTTTGACAGATCCTTAGTACCATGGTACTAAATTTGCCACCCACCCCCAGCCCCCACCATTCCACCCAGCCCTGACTGGCTGTTAGCATTACCTGTTAAAAGAAAAAAAAAAACTGAGTCTCGCAGCCTCACCCCTTGCACATCTCTAAAGAAGAGAGAAACAAGTGAAGTTAGATAAACAAACTGACGATAGAGAGAGAGACAACAGTTACGAAACCACGAAGAAACACTACAACGCTGACTCAAACATGAGTCTAAACATACCAGCGCGATTTCCGTGAATAATCACGCCCCGATGACCGCAATCGCTGTGACGCCAGGTCACTTAAAATCAAATTGGGCCGTGAATGAATGTATAATGCCGTGGGAGACGAAGGCGGGAGGAAAAGTCTACTTCAAGAAGGAAGCGACCAATGATGAAGGATTATACAGCGGTTGGATGACGTCACAGAGACCTCTGACGGCGAAAGTCAGAATTGGAGGATCTTCATAACTTGAGGATAAGGGGGAGGCGTGGGTTGGAAGGGGGTGTGATAAGAACAGGTGATTGGTAAAAGGCCACAAAAGCAGAGCAGATGGGAGGTAGAAGGAACGTAGGAAAGAATCTTGGATGCCTCCAAGCTGTAAATATATCTATAGTACTATACCTCTTCTCTGTCACACAGAGAGGTATTAGTACTATAATGTTTCATCTCTGTCATACAGGATCTGTCAAGATGTGGCACTCTCTGTCAAAACCTCTTCAAGGCGCGGCAATGGGAAAGAATACAAGGAGAATACAGAGCGATGCAATAGCATTTAAGGCCCCAGAATCAGCGTTGTTTACAGATGAGTCAAGCAGCCTGTTCTATTGTGAGATCACCGGGCGCGAGAATTCTACTTTACACACCCTGAGGCCGTTTTAGAGTTTATGGATCAGTGGATTTGCCTGCTGCATACTTGGTATCTTTCTTTCTTTCTTTTTACACATATATACTCACTCCTACGTGGGAAAGTTATAAACGGCTCGCAGACTAAGTGATAAATAGAATACACTTGCAGCTGAACAGAATGCACTTCAGGGAAGACGCCACGGCTATTGCCAAAAGTATTAAGGATTAAGTGGTGTGTGTTGGTGTCCCGACTTATTTCTGTGGGCAGAGATTTGGTCAGCGCTTTGCTCAATGAATCCAGGGGTATTTTTATTGTGTTTAGAGAACGTATAATGTTTATTCATTCTCCAACGGAAGCGTTTGTTCTAAGCATGGCTTCGTATAATGGCCTATAGGCATACATAGCTCACACGCACCTCTGTTGCTAGACCTACCTCCTGACGTCTTTTTACCCAAGGTCTAGCTTGTTTTTACCAACTTCTCTGGCTTCGATTTCGCTGAATGATGATTTCTCTCTTTTGCCACGAATGCAGAGATTAATTCTGGGCTTTATTTTCGAGAAAAAGTTCACTAAATGCTGCTCCCTCTCCTTTGTTCATGAAGTTATAGGCGCCAAACTGTCATTGAGTCTAGAGTTAGTTCTGCAGGCAGGCGTTACAGATTTTTATTTACTGTTTTCTAAAATTATAAATAATATCTCTCTCTTCCTTTCCCTCCTCCTCCTCCCCTTCTTCTTCTTCTTTAGATTATTAATAAACATTTGAAGGCTTGAGTCTGCGTCGTCGGGATAGATAGGCTAATGTTTCTTGTTGCAATTGCTAATTCGACTGAATTTGGAAGAAACCTATGACAATAGCGAGTACCTGAGCCAGTTTTAATCAGTGATAAATTAAAAAATATGACGCACGCTAATATATATATATATATATATATATATATATATATATATATATATATATATATATATATATATATGTATATATAAATATATATATATATATATATATATATATATATATATATATATATATATATATATATGTATATATATATATACGTATATAGTATATATATATATATATATATATATATATATATATATATATATATATATATATATATGTATATATATATATATATATATATATATATATATATATATATAAGTAGATAGATAGATATGTGAGATAGAGAGAGAGAGAGAGAGAGAAAGAGAGAGAGAGAAGAAAGCAGATGCAATAGTACTAGTTTGTTTATTGCCTGACTAGGAGTCATCGCAGTCACTTTGGGTCACCCCTGGCGGGTGTGGGGCGGGGGGCGAGTTATTGCGGGTGAGTGAAAGGACTTCGTTCGTCGCCAGGACCCTTGACAGGATTAATATAGGACACTCTGCGTCCAGAGGAGATGCATCCGTTTGTTAGTGTAATGATTCACGGTTTTCTTAGAACGGTTTTCCTCTTTTTCTTTCTTTCTTGCTCCGTAGCTGAGTCTAGTTGGAGATTTATGTTTTGCTTATAATTATTGTTGCTTATAAGGAGGATTTTAAAACCATTAATCATTATGGATTTCTAAGAAATGAATTTTTTGTTTTTGTGTTTTTATATTTTTTTTTCCTCTCTCTCTCTCTAAAGATCAGTCTAGATGGATTTTTATTTTTGAAATATATTTCTTATAATTATTTTTTATTCTTTTTATTTTCTAGTTTCTTTTTCTTTAAACAATTTTTCTTTCTATTTCTTAATTTTTCTTTAAATTTTTTCCATAAGTCATTTTTCATTTTTTATATTTCTTTAGGTTATTCTCTACTTTTGAATATTTTTTATTTTCCTTTAAGTCATTTTTTTCTTTAAATTGAATTTTTTGTTTTTTCTCTTTTTCTTTAAATATTTTCTTCAGATTATTTTCAATTTTTTATTTTTCTTTTAGTTTTTTTTCAAATTATTTTTTTTTATTATTTCCCTTTAAATTTCTATCTTAAAATTATTTTCTTTATTTTTGTCTTTTCTTTAGATCGTTATTTTCTTTCAAATATGTTTTTTTATTATTTTTTCCTTTTTTTCCAAATTATTTTTTCATATTTTATTTTCATTTAAAATTTTCCTTTAAATTATTTATTTTATTTTTTTATTTCCCTTTAAAAAATTTTCAAATCACTTTTTCATTTTTTTCTTTAGAAATTTTCCTTTGAATTATTTTTTTTATCTTTTTATTTTCCTTTATAAACTATTTAGGATCTTTGAGGAAAAAAACCGAACCACGTGACGTCACGTGACGTCTTGTCTCTTGAGTGCACCAGTACTCGAAGAGCCAAACTTGGTGATTAAGGAATGATTCATGATTCGTGAGAATATAATTATTATGTTTTCCTCTCTCTCTCTCTCTCTCTCTCTCTCTCTCTCTCTCTCTCTCTCTCTCTGTTTTTTTAGGAGAAAGATTCATAAACAAAAATATACAAGTAATTAGATGAGTCGTTGATAACATGTGATTTTGTAGTTTACTTTACTTATCTTTAATGTTTATTGGTCATTACAATAAATGAATTAAACACTGTTTATTGCTTTAGTACTCTAATGTACTTATATATATTTTTGGGGTCATTACAATAAATAGATAAACCACTGTTTATTGCTTTTGTACTCTAATTTACTTATATATATTTTTGGTAATAATTGCAATAAATAGATAAACCACTGTTTATTGCTTTTGTACTCTGATTTACTTATATATATTTTTGGGGTCATTACAATAGATAGATAAATCACTTTATTGTTTTTGTACTAAAATTTACTTATATATATTTTTGGGGTCATTACAAAAATGAATTAATAAACCGATGTTTATTGTTTTTATACTTTAGTTTACTTATGTGTCTTTGTTTTGAGTCATTACAATAAATTGATAAACAACTTTTTATTGCATTTGTACTTTCATTTACTTATACGTCTCACTTATTTATTACTCATTACAATAGATAAACAGCTTTTTATTGTGCTCATATTTTTATTGCAGTACATTTTATATAGTTTTTTGGTAATTACAATAAATAAACCGCTGTTAATTTTGTTCATATTTTTATTCACTTATCTTTCGTTTTTTTTACCTATTTTGGTCATTACAATACTTTTTATAACAAGGATTGGCTCCAGATAAGGCTAAACTATCAATCACTGCCAAGTCTACCCTCAAACAGCTGAAGCGAGGATGAACATCCCGTGCAGGATATTTCCGAGGAATTAGATGCTTCATATACCTCTACGCTAGGCTGTCCAACTTCTCTTACTTTGTTCTGCTTCAATTTCCATCCATGAGAGTTCATAAATACGACTCAGAGGACTCGCTAAATTGATAATAATAATAATAATAATAATAATAATAATAATAATAATAATAATAATAATAATAATAATAATAATAATAATAATAATAATAATCTTTGATCGGAAAAGAAAAATACGGCTATGGTAAATATCTTAAAGCCACTGGTTTTTGTTCGTTTGTCATTGTAGATATCTTCAGTAAGAAAAGTCCTTATACGACTAAACTATATATTAAAAGTAAACGCATTGTTTGCGTGACGTCACTGGGAATATATTATAAACATAAATACGCAGGCGACTTAGTTCTCGCTAAACTACCTTATAACTTAAAAAATTTGTTCTTGGAGACGTTATGGATGCTTGACAACTATTTCATTAAAAAAAAGTAATAGCGTTCACTTTTTATATAATATTAATGTCGCATTACTGCCTGAAATAGTCAGCTATTAGCGTAAGGTATATTTAAAGATTCTTAGAACCACTCTACCCTTTCATTCATTTCTAAGCTTCCTGCTTTGCCCATTGCGACCCAAAACCAATAACCTTTCGTCGCTAAGACAAGAAGCATGCTTATGAGCTTGCCTAAGCGCGCGCATATTCACCCCCACCTGTTATTTTCGTTGATAAACTCACCTGAATTGGAGTATGATAATCCGCGCGGGAGAGAGGAGAGAGGAGGAGGAGGGTTCTCCGTAAGTCAATCTCATTGGCAACTATCGGTTTCTGGGAAGCATCTCTGTCTCCCCCTCACCCCTACCCCCTCCCCTACACCCTCCTACTTCCTCCTCCCCTTCCGACCTCTTCCCCCCCTCCTCCGCATACACCATCCTCCTCCACCCGCGTATATGTACCTTTCCGGGGATTCTTCTTCAACCTTTGCCAACTATGCCATTGAGTATGCTGTGGGCGGTTGAGTGAAAGGGGAGGTGGGGTGGGGTGGGAGGGGGGAGGAGGAGGGGGTGTAACCACCACACGATTCGGAGAAAACGGAATGCTTACGGTTATGGCATGTGAAACAGATATTTCTTCTTCTTCTTCTTCTTCTTCTGTTTTTTTAACAAGTTCTGGGAGGTGGTAACGTCTTTTACGCTCTCCGCGAGGTGCGAAATGAATCTGGGGGGTTTTTGCGTATGATGGATTCATGAGAAATTTGCTACACCAGAAGTTTCGTAGGATGAGCTTTTAAGATTGGCTCTGGGAGGCTGGCCTAGCTGTCCAGATCCAACATGGTTCATAAACACGTTTTGTAAACATGGTTGTTTATCTACGCATTTACGTAACTTAACGTAACCTAGTGATAAGGTTGAAAAACTCTTTATAATAGCGATTTAATCGTAGTTACGATAACATCAGTCATATTCACTTCGTCATCAATAGCCCTACGAGCATCTTTGCTCTAGAAAAAACGTGAGACTTTCATTGGCGCCAGAAAATGATTGTAACTTTCTTCTTCTTTTTCAGATCCCCGCGAATGGAACGCGAACCACATTTCCTCGTGGTTGAAGTGGTTTAAGAAGGAATTTCGCATCAAAGCCAAAATAGACAGTAAGGATCTCCCAGACACAGGTAAGAAAAGAATATTGGTACGATTAGCCCTTCTTAGGCCTATACGTAAAGCTTATAATAAGCCAATCAGAAATCAGTCGAACACTCTTACAGACATTGCAAATTCCTATCTGCTATAAGTAGTCTTTTATATTCTGTCTTCCTGGTCATTTTGAGACCTTCCTCTCCTCTTTCCTGATCTGTAACACCTTAATTTTCAATCAATCAACCTTTCTCCTTCCCCACGAGTGAGAGATAAGTTGTGTAAACGGTAATTTGCAACAGCAAATGAAAACCGTTATCAAAAATTATTGTTATAATGTTTTCAGTTTTCATGTAAGTGATGTCTTAATAATGAGATATAGTTGTAAGCAAGGAAGGAAGACTGACCACTATATATTAGAACTGTTTTCACCTTTCAAAAGCAGTACAAAAATGGGACTGTTGATTGGCTTGTTGCCACTGAATAACTGCTGTCATCAATGCATCAAACAAGATCATTTCCGTTGTAGGTTGACGCGTTAATAATCGTGAATGACAGCGCCTTAGTAATGGCTTATGCCATTAATACATACCTTTTGCAAGTACACTTGGTCTATTCTTATACAAGTCTCGTTTAGTTTTCGAGTCTAAGTTACTCTTTGAAAAAGCTCAATATACCACTGAAAAAAATATATGGCTTCGTAAAAGATAGATTTCAGTAATGATAGCTCATTACAAAGTTCTTTTACAGCATTCGAAGAAAGATTTGCCTCACATTTAGACCTATACAAAGACGTTTTTTTTTCGAAACTGTAGTACCATATCGTATTTTTCCAAATGCCAGAGAACAAACGTCATGAATTTAAACCAAGAAAGAACGATAATTTAACATAGCTGATATATTCACGAAGCTGAGTGAATGTAACTCAAGTCTTACTTGAGTGAATTTATAATGAAACAAGATTCAGTGTAGCTGACAAGATTCTTACCGAAGTAATGCAATTCACCGCTACAAAGGACTTGTTATCAAGCATTAGGCACCGCGGTATTACTGAAGTTAATTACTAATTAATGTTACTTATAGACATATTTAAAGTTCTACCTTTTCAAAAGATATCTATAATATAGGTCATCGACAACGACAAAATCACTGAATCAGGTGGTATACGTTGTGGTATCTGAAATAGGGCTAACTTTAAATTATGAAAATCATTTATAATTCTTTACAAATGATGGGTAAAAGTATTCATAATGAGTCTATCAATATTTGCTATGAATAATTATATGGATGATATTCATTTGGTAAACAAATATTCCTTAATGGCGTACATAGTTTGATGTACAAAATGCGTTCTTATGTAATGTTTTGCCACTTAATTCTCTCTCTCTCTCTCTCTCTCTCTCTCTCTCTCTCTCTCTCTCTCTCTCTCTCTCTCTCTTCCTGTCAGTCATAAATCTTTAAGAGGATAAACATATGAATGAAGCAATAGGTATTAAGTATCATGTGTAGTACGTTTGTGTCAGTACACACCACAGGCACGCGCGTGTACTATGTATCAGTGTACTGTGTTCAATATACACAAACATATAACATCCACTGGAAGTGGGTTGACATCCTTCCTTTTATTAAAAAAAATAAAATAGAATAAAAAGTCTGCAGCTATTTTACAATCTTGGGGAAATTCCTAGCAATTGCCATATTCCTTTCTTCGTCTGGGTCTCCCTCTCTCTCACCCTCTCACTCTCTCTCCCACGTCGCTGAAAAGATGGCTCGTGATATGAAATCGTTCTTTTAAACGCCTTCAGTAATACCTATACGACAGCCCGACGACCCCATGGCTAGGCGTCGTGACTGAGGTCGTGTGAAGTATAACATCAATTAATTCTTGGCAAGCAGTGGTTCCTGCGACTTTACTAATTATTGCATAATGGACGTGAATTCTTTGAATACTTACGTTTTTGTTTCGTTTCAGCCCTGGGAAGACCTAGAACAATATGGGATATGAATTAATTTAACTTAAATTCATGTTTATTATGATTTCTTTTAATATTTATGTTTTAATTTTGCGTTACCTGTTGGGGAGACCTAGACCAATATGGGATATGAATTCATTAACGTAAATTCAATGCTTAATATGATTCCTTTTCATATTTACGTTTTGTTTTTGCGTTATCCCTTAGGGAGACCTAGATCAATATCGGTCTTGTCAGTTTAGGCTGAAATATGAGGTTATGGGTCTATTGTTCTTGCTCAAGAATTTCCTCTCAAACTGTCAGCTGGGGACATGAATGAATATTTGATATCAATGCTTTCATGCTTTCACTATTTATGTTTTTGTTCCGTGTTACCGTTTGGGAAGACCTAGACCAGCATTAGCTCTATTAATTTGGGCTAAAATACGAAGTTATGAGGCTACAAACATTCTCAAGACAACTGCCTCTCTTGCCGTATTAGGCAACGCTGCTCACAGGACAACCACCTTGCTGCTATTGTCATTCCCGACTTCGCTACAGGAGAACGGAAGTGCATATCTTCCTCCTGTGGGTATCGGAAGCTGCTTCTTGGCACCCTGTTGGAGTGCAGTATTATGCCCACACCGTACCCTCCCCCTTCCCCACCTGCCCAAATCATTATCACAACACTTTCGCGCTGGTGGGGGCCACCTCTTCTCGGTAAATCTCGCATATTTCGCATTCCGGAACTTCGGCAACCTCCCCAGCGCTGCCGTTCATTCACTGTTGATATTATGAAAAAAAAAAATGAAAGAATCTGTTCAAAGTTTGCTTTGTTACATTGTTGAATCTCGTAGGTAAAGTCCCTCACTGAGCAGCGTCAAAGTAAATACTGAGAGAGCTGCCAGAAAGCAAGAGAGCATTCGAGGGAATGATTCGTTTACCCTAGACCTATGTTGACTTATTTTGCAACGAAAATTGACTTTAATTTCACGTGTTACACATGAAATCACTTCTCGTGTTATATAAGCTTCGACCTTCATCCATAAACACTGGTATCTACGAAATTTAACACGGTAACATGACGAAATCATCACCCCTTCTCAGCTCTGTCAAATATAACACGGCAGCAGGCAGCTGCTGGTCTTTTTGGCAATGCTGAGATTGCTCCTGTTGCTTATATGCGATTGTTCCCTGTAAACGCTCCTTCCTCCTTTGCTTCTGATTTTAATGGCATTTTTTCCGTTGCTTTGTCAGCATTATATAGATTATTTGAATTAAACTTTGTACGCTTTTAATCTTGACTTATTTTATGTTTCATGACATTTTCTGTGATATGCAAAAGCTTTTCAAGGTTCAGACCATAAAAGGGGCTTATCGTGTTAACGGTGCTGTATTATTTGATAGTTCGTCTGCACGTATAATGCAAATCTGCATTTCGAAGTAACACTTCTAATGGTAAATGCAACTTCTTCTCCACCCCCCTCCGCCCGCCCGCCCCCCTAGACGAACCAGGATTGATAAAGACGCATGTCGCAACTGACCGGTAATAGAAAATTTAAGAAAACATAGTACAACTTATTTTTAGTGTGATCTGGAAATATGTTACCTCTCTTTTTTCATGCATGTTTAAGATCAACTTCTAGTCTTATGCAACACTGGGAAGGGAGTTTATGTATAATATGTATATATAATATACTATATATATTATTATATATATATATATATATATATATATATATATAATAATTTAGCTTTAGGCTGAACCCAATCACCCTTAAATCTAGTCAGGGTCGATAACGAAAGTTACAAGTTACCTGACCCACTCTCCTCTCTCTCTCTCTCTCTCTCTCTCTCTCTCTCTCTCTCTCTCTCTCCTTCTTCTTCTCTTCTTCTTCTCTCTCTTCTTCTCTCTCTCACTCTCTCTCACTCATCAAAGTTTTTCCCCAACCTTTTTTTTTTCTGCTTCTTTTTTTTATTGAAGGTTTTACCCCACACGTGGCAGCGGTGAATACCCATCTCAGAGGAGGTAGTGGTTACAGGGAAAAAAACCTCTGCATGATGGGGAAAGTACAGAGTGACTTTTACGGCCTTGTAATGAGGGTATAGTCGTATAGCTCACCGGGTCAGAAGTAGTATTTACCGGCATTGATCTAATCTTTTGGTTATGTTCCTATATATATATATATATATATATATATATATATATATATATATATAAATATATATATAATCCCCCTGATTTTATTTTCTCTCTGTTATTTTCTTTTTATTGGTGATAAGTCAATTGGTTCTATGGACATAAAAGATGTAGGATAGTCTATTTAGAATAGTCGTATTGGTTCTATGGCCATAAAAGATTTACTCTGTTTTTTTCCATCTGTCCATCCACGTGTGGTGTTTTCGCGTGGTAACACTGCGTCCCAGGCTTTAATTAGTTACGCTATGTGTAAGTTTTAGGTAAATAAAAAGATATCTGGGTGTACATTTGCAACTAAAAAGTGTTTTAATAATTTGCTGTATACAAATGACACCGTTAATATTCGAAATAGGATATTATTTAAAGCCCCAGAAGCAGTGTTACCATGCACAAACACCACAGGCAGATGAACAGATGGAAAAAAACAGAGTATAGTCTCATAACAGACGCAATCTTAGCAAACGTGTCCTCAGTAATAGTAGTAGTAGTAGTACTAAGAGGGATGTGTGTCTTTAAAACGGCTCTCTATTCCTTCCTGCTTTCGAGAAATCGGCTCTAAATTACCGGCTTGAAGGGAGCTAGGGCAGGTTTGGGTAGGCCACACGCCAATACGGTCGAGCCTTCTGAGAATGTGAATGGTTGCTAGCCTAATGGGTCTTCGTGGTGGTAACATTCAGTCCAATATATTTATGATTTTATCATCGTTTCTTTGCTCTCCTGGTGTATGAGTGGTTTTGTAGCAATTCTATTTATTCGAATCAACGGCAGACTTTGTGCACTATCTAGAAATGCTTTTTATACATCTTGCGCACAAAGTTTACTTCAGATCAGAAGTAACGGTATGTGATCCATATGATTCGTCTTGAGTAAAGGAAACACATGTTGAGCTCTTTCTGATAAAGCCTTAGCTTAATGGTTGAGATCAGCCCTTCTTCACAAGTTGAGTTCCATTATCCATGAGCCTAATGTCGTAGATTGAATCATAGTGTGTTGTCTCGTAGGTTGTCTATTTGTGAAAACTCCTGAGACCAGCGTTTATCATTTTTCATAATTCTTACGCTGGTCGCTCCTAGTACCAAGAAGTTGTCTCATGGGAAATATTGCCTTTCTTTTACAGGATGTTCTGCACTTTCAGAGAGAATCTTATAAGATAATCTGATACGTGTTATAAATTTATGTTATAAATTTATCATTCCTAGCTGACACTCTGCACTAACTTTTAACCATCAAAGTCAGTAGTATTAAACACGGTGATGACAAAATAGGAAAAACAACTGAAGCTTTCCTTATTTGTAACAAGTGCGGTTTGTAATAAATCATGCAATTGAATTACAGATTACAGATAAAAAATACAGTCCTTCCTAGGTAGAATATTCAATTTGAACACAATCATCTTGCCTCATGTATGTTATACCCGGGGATTCCTCTGCTACCTTCCTCCTGTGGGGAGTATCGCTGCCCCAATGTGACAGTTTTGCCCCTGACTAAGTCTGTGTCCTTTTATATTGTTCATTCGGAGTAGTATTCTTTGAAGGCTAATAAGGTATCTCATTCGAGCTGCATTACTACAGATCTCCTTGAGAAGTTTGCTGATGAACTAGCTCTGGTGTTTAGCTTAACCTAGGCCCAGTTCTTGACAATTAATCCTAAATTGTATACTTGGCCTTATTCACGTATGCTTTCCTTATTTGCAAGAAGTGATGGACTGTCATTTATTATAAATAAGTTAAATTTTACCTCATCAGTATACCATACTTAGGAA
>NC_087216.1:24531464-24533964 GCF_015104395.2 Macrobrachium nipponense | reverse complement strand
TCCCCCTTGAATAGCAGAAACCAAGGTTAATTACGCTTTTTTTCACAAACAGAAAATTCTATCACTTCCTTACTCATGTCTATAATATAAAAAAAGGAAAAAAAAAAAAGCCATCAAATGAGAAACAATAATGACACTTTTTACCACACACAAACTGTTGTACCATAGGCCTATAAGTTATAGGACCACTAGTATGTAAATTAACTTTTTTTTCTTGTCAGATCTCTTTACATTAAACAGAATTCTATTCTCCTTCTTCTTCTTCTTCTTCTTCTTCTTCTTCTTCTTCTTCTTCTTCTTTTATATTTATTCACGTCCTTCTCCACATTAAGTAAAATTATCATCTTCTTCTTCTTCTGCTTCTGCTTCTCCTTCTTTTTCTTCTTCTGTTATATTTAGTCACGTTCTTCTTCACATTAAGTAAAATTCACTTCTTATTCTTCTTCTTCATCTTCTTCTTCTATTATATTTATTCACGTTCTTCTTCACATTAAGCAAAATTTACTTCTTCTCTTAGTCCTTCTTCTTCTCCTTTTACTTTTCTTCTTTTCTGCTTCCTTACTCTTCTTCTTCTTCTTCCTTCTCTTCTTCTTCTCTTCTCCTTCCTCTTCTCTTCTTCTTCTGTCTTCTCCTTCCCTTTCTTCTTCCTTCTTTCTTATTCTTCTTCTTCTTCCTCTTCTCCTTCTTTTCCTTCTTTTTCTTCTTCTTCCTTCTCCTCTTCCTTTTATCTTTCTTTTCTTCTTTCTTCCTTCTCCTTCTCCTTCTTCCTCTTCTTCTCTTTCTCCTTCTCCTTCTTCTTCTTCTGCTCTTTCTCCTTCTTCTTATTCTCCTTCTTCTCCTTCTCTTTCTTCTTCTTCTCCTTCTCCTTCTTCTGTTATATCCATTCACGTTCTTCTTCACATTAAGCAAAATTCTCCTCTTCTTCTTATTCTTCTCCTTCTTCTTATTCTTCTCCTTCTTTTTTTTTTCTTCTTCTGTTATACTTATTCACGTTCTTCTTCACATTAAGCAACATTCTCTTCTTCTCCTTCTTCTTCTTCTTCTTCTTCTTGTTCTATATTTATTTACGTTCATCTTCACATTAAACAAAATTATCGTCGTCTTCTTCTTCTTCATCTAATAAATACATCTATTCCCGACGAATCACCTTCTTCTCCTCCTTCTTCCTCCTCCTCCTTGTAACGCCAGATAACTCAAAACCAATCAATCAATTCCTCCTCCTCCTCCTAAAATCATTTAGGACACTGAATGCACAATAAAACCTGCTCCTACAGATAAGTGAGCACACGATGTCTCCTCTTGGGATGGACTAACAAGTCTTTGAGACATCCTAATCCTTGTAACTCCTTGTAACTCCTCCTCCTCCCGCAGGCTGCGACCTGTGCCGGATGACGCGGCGGAAGCTGCGGAAGATCGCCGGCCGGAGAGGAGGCCGCCTCTTGGCCGAGCACCTCGATATCTGCCTCCAGCGCTTCGGAGCGACCTTGCCCATCCACGACCCGAATGACGACCGTACGAAAACGGACGACGATGAAGCGTCCGACGACGATGACGACGACGACGACGATGATGACAGTAAGTTTTTTTTATTATTTTTCATTGCAATCTTTTATTCTTTTTTAGAAAGGAGTTTTGGCGTCGTATGGTAATATACGTCACCGGCCTCGTCCGCTTACGCGTCGGTTAGGAAACACGTTTTCTATGGTCGGTTTAAATTCTAAAAATGTTCTATATTTTGCTACATTGAACTTCGTATTATTCAGATTCTTTTACAATCTAACTTTCAGAATTTCACGCCTTTTTATAGTAAATTAAAAACATTTACCGTCTTGGCTCTTGTAAATAGCAAAAGTTAATTATTCTACATACGTCTGGAGCATAAAAGGAAGCAAATAACTTTATATTTTACGGAGAAGTTCGTATGGTTCAGTTTCTAAAATAATCTAACTTATGGAATTTCACACCTTTTTTTTTATAGTGAATTAAGAACATTAACCGTTGTGGCTCTTGTTAAAAACGAAAGTTGATAATTCCACATAGGCCTAGAGCATGTTTATAACTTGCGTCTCATTCGACTTTGCTGTCAGACTGGGTCTAATTTAAAAACAAGGAAATAATAATAATATCCCTCCGTTTTATATATTTATATATATATATATATATATATATATATATATATATATATATATATATATATATATATCTGTGTGTGTGTGTGTGTGTGTGCGTGTGTGTGTGTGTGTAATTTTGATTCCAAATTGTCTGAACTCTTAGTGTTATTCAAACAATAATAGTTTTTTTTTATTTTCTCAGAAGATTAGCCGTGGTGAACGCTTAAACAGCAATAGACAGTTGTGTTAAAAAAAAATTTCTAGAATATTTGGTGACTTAACGCAGTAGGTACCACTTTTATACTGATAAAAAAAAATGGAAGGTATTTATTCATGACGAGATGTTACACATGTTCAGTTTTGCCACCAACGCGTATTATGGCGGTTTG
>NC_087216.1:24496464-24526464 GCF_015104395.2 Macrobrachium nipponense | reverse complement strand
TTTCAACTATGTAAGTGTCAATTTGGATCATGTTTACTTTTCACCCATGTCTGCCTCAAGTTCATGTGTGTGTGCGTGTGCGTGTTTGTACGTCAGTCTGTTACCGAAATATCTCGTGAACGAATGAACGGATTTCGATCACACTTGGTCGAGACGTTCCTTGGTCCAGCTCCTACATATGGGCAAGATTTGGTGGGTTTACATTAATTATTTCATGAGATATTTAAGACGTTAGATTACTAACTGAATATTTCGTGAACGAATGCACGGATTGAAATGAAATTTGGCGGGGGCATTCATTGATTGAACTTCTCTAGAGGGTTCAGATTTGGTGGGTATCAGTTAATTATTTTCTGAGAACGATTTTGAAAAATACGGAAATAATGAAGAGGTTCATAGAAGCTTATATTGTCACAATTTTTTTAGGAAAATATAAAAAAAAAATAAGGCCAAAAGAATATAATGATTAAGCTTTTAATTCAAAATTTCGTGATGCCTCCACTAAGGGGGCTAAGAAGAGAATGCACAAGCCCACATCCCCTCCCCCCCCCATCCCCCCTCCATTCCCTCCCTCCTCTTTTTCATGGGCACTTTCTAACAAGATCCTCTTAAGTAATGCAAAGTTATAGAAAATAACCTTTAGAGAAAAAACAAAGAAGATTCTGGACCAGTGGCACTTAAGACTTAGACACCTACTAACCCACCCAGCTCCTCCTCCCCCATCTCCTCCTCCTCCTCCTCCTCCTCCAGCCAGGAGGAAGAGAGAGGAGGCAATAAGCCGCCATCCTACGGAGTTGGGCCCGCGACCCTTGATCCTGGAGGATTTCCACACTTATCAATATGCTCAATTTATGTCTTCCTATATCATGGGTGGTATTACCGGCGTCTTTCTGCGGACCCCCCGAAGAAGCCAAACGTCTCCTCGAGGCCATTTTTCACGCGGCTTTATCTGGCCTCTCTCTTCTGCCTGCTCCCCCATCCCGAGGATCTCCTGCCTCCTCCCCTCCCGAGGATCTTCTGCCTCCTCCCCTCCCGAGGATCTTTCCTCTCCCGAGGATCCAGAGCGAATGGGGGTCAACTTTACCTTATTCTTTTTACGTGCGGGTCTTGTGTGTGTGTTTGTGTGTATTTTTCTTCACGAACGTTTTTTATGTTTATGGTCTGTGTGTGTGTGTTTGTGTGTCCTTGGTGTTTCACGAACGTTTTGATGTCTCGTGATGTTTCACGAACGTTTTCGTGGTGTTTCACTTATATTTTCGTGATGTTTCACTAACGTTTTCATGGTGTGTCACGTATGTTTTCGTGAAGTTTCACGAGCGTTTTTCATGATGTTTCACGAACGTTTTCCTAATGTTTCACGTATGTTTTCGTGAAGTTTCACGTATGTTTTTGTGATGTTTCACGAACGTTTTCATGATATTTCACGAATGTTTTCATGATGTTTCACGAACGTTTTTCATGATGTTTCACGAACGTTTTCCTAATGTTTTACATATGTTTTCGTGATGTTTCACGTATGTTTTCGTGATGTTTCACGTATGTTTTCGTGATGTTTCACGTATGTTTTTGTGATGTTTCACGAACGTTTTCATGATGTTTTACGAATGTTTTCATGATGTTTCACGAACGTTTTTCATGGTGTGTCACGTATGTTTTCGTGATGTTTCACAAACGTTTTTCATGATGTTTCACGAACGTTTTCGTGATGTTTCACGTATGTTTTCGTGATGTTTCACGTATGTTTTCATGATGTTTCACGAACGTTTTCATGATATTTCACGAATGTTTTCATGATGTTTCACGAACGTTTTTCATGATGTTTCACGAACGTTTTCGTGATGTTTCACGTATGTTTTCGTGATGTTTCACGAACGATTTTCATGATGTTTCACGAACGTTTTTGTGATGTTTCACGAACGTTTTCGTGGTGTTACACGAACGTTTTCATGGTATGTCACGTATGTTTTCGTGATGTTTCATGAACGTTTTTCATGATGTTTCACGAACGTTTTCGTGATAATACACGTATGTTTTCGCGATGTTTCACGAACGTTTTCGTGATGTTTCACTAACGTTTTCATGATATTTCACGAACGTTTTTCATAATGTTTCACGAACGTTTTCGCAATGTTTCACGAACGTTTTTCATGATGTTTCACGAACGTTTTTCGTGATGTTTCATGAACGTTTTTCATGATGTTTCACGAACATTTTCATGATGTTTCAGAAACGTTTTCGTGATGTTTCACGAACGTTTTCATGATGTTTCACGAACGTTTTCATGATGTTTCACGAACGTTTACGTGATGTTCCACGAACGTTTTTCATTATGTTTCACGAACATTTTTCGTGATGTTTCATGAACGTTTTTCATGATTTTTCACGAACGTTTTCGTGATGTTTCACTAACGTTTTCGTGATGTTTCACGAACGTTTTTCATGATGTTTCACGAACTCTTTCGTGATGTTTCACGAACGTTTTCATGATGTTTCAAGAACGTTTTTCATGATGCTTCACGAACGTTTTCGTGATGTTCCACGAACGTTTTTCATGATGTCTCACGAACTTTTTTCGTGATGTTTCACGAACTGATGTTTCACGAACGTTTTTCGTGATTTTTCACGAACGTTCTCATGATTTTTCCCGAACGTTTTCATGATGTTTCACCAAAGTTTTCGTGATGTTTCACGAACGTTTTCATGATTTTTCACGAATGTTTTCATGATTTTTCATGTGTGCTTTTCGTGATATTTCACGAATGGTTTCATTATGTTCCACGAACGTTTTCATGAAGTTCCACGAACCGCTGATATTTTACACACTTTTTTTATATTTCACGAACGTTTTGATGTTTCATATTTTCGTTCATTTTTCCTTAAATTTATATTTATCGCGTATAATAACAATAGGTGAGAAATTAATTGCATAAATTATGCATATAATAAGCTTCTGTCATTTATAACATTAAAAGTATTATTAATTTTTACACTTTTTAATTTCTAATAATTTCTGGTGTCAGATGACATTTAGGAATGAATCTTTATATTAATTATGAATGGAATATGGTATTGTTTTTAACATGAGAGAGAGAGAGACAGAGAGAGAGAGAGAGAGAGAGAGAAATGCTTCCTTCTGCTTTCTGCACTCAATATTACAGAATTTGAGATTACTGCCTTGCAAAGAGAAGAGAGAGAGAGAGAAGAAAGAGAGAGGAGGAGAGAGAGGCAGAGGAGAGAGACTATACATTACACACCCAATAAATTGGCAGCATAACAATCTGACATATACGAAGCTGGCTTAGGCCTATCAGCCTGAGAAAACCGACTTAGGCCAAGTGCCAAATACAAACTACCTGTAATTAAGGATACAGCATACCGGCGGGGAAATGTCATCTTATTGGAAATTCTTGTGGTGACATTCTCTCTCTCTCTCTCTCTCTCTCTCTCTCTCTCTCTCTCTCTCTCTCTCTCTCTCTCGTCTCTCTCTCTCTCCCTTTATATTTGGGTATTACGTATATATATATAATATAGGTATATATATACATATATATGAGATTCTAGATATTAAGATAGGATATAGATTAATTAAATGATATATAGATAAAATCTACTTTGTAAGAAATTTAATTATAATAGAGATACTATATATGATATATATATATATAATATATATATATTTCTATAGATATATATAGAGATATATATATATAATATATATATATATAGGGAAGTACAATACTTTGGTAAATACAATTATGTATGGTATGTATATATATAATCCTATATATAAATAAGCACATTTATATTAATTACTATTTTCCTCCATATATTTTCCCTCTATTCATACATATACGTATCTGGTCATATGGACAGATGTATTCATGCACAAAGTACATTTACGTATTTATACACACACCTGCGTTCTATTTCCAGGTCTACCGTTAGGATAATGTCATAAAAGGTTTGTCTATATTTGTGTTTAACTTGATTTGCTGATGAGAGTTTTAAAATTAATCTTAACTGAATTTTAGTGTTCAAAACAGGTAATTAGATATGCACAAAAGATTTGCATATTTCCGTGAATGCAGGATTGTCTTGCGTGTGGAAATTTATACCTTTTTTTATATTTTGGAGGGATGGAGACATTCTCTCTCTCTCTCTCTCTCACTATCTCTCTCTCTCTTTAATATATAATATATATATATATATATAATATATATATATATATATATATATATATCGAGCTACAATGTCCTTTATATCTAATTCGCCTCTACCTCGGAATTAATATATTTTCATATATGCTTAACCGAAAGGGAATTTTTTTCTCGATAATAGACTTGCCTGGACCGGGGCACGAACCCATGGATCCTTTCAAATCCAGGAACGTCAGTGAAGCTTTACCTACTACACCACCGCAAGACGTTCCTGGATTTGAAAGGATCCATGGGTTCGCGCCCGGTCCAGGCAAGTCTATTATCGAGAAAAAAATTCCCCTTCGTTTAAGCATATATGAAAATATATTAATTCCGAGGTAGAGCGAATTAGATGTTAAAGGACATTGTAGCTCGATATATGTATATGAATCACGGAAATGTGATATGACTTATATATATATATATATATATATATATATATATATATATATATATATATATATTTATATATATACTATAATATATATGTATATATATATATATAATATATATATTATATATATATATATATATATATATAGGTATATATATATATATATATATATATATATATATATACATGCATGCAACATAAAGTAAAAATATACTGTCCTAAATTATACAGAATTAATAAATAACGGCTATCAAAGCCGTAAATATATTGTAGACTTTAGACTTACACTAGACGCGGGAAAAACATTGTAATACGCTCGAATAATTTCCTCATATGAACTCAGATGACAGTATAAACACATTCACGCTATGCACTTACGTATGTATATACTTCATATATTCCTAATGCAAATATATACAACCTCTAAAATATATATACACACAAGTATGCATTCTTGTTATACGAAGAACGTAATGGATGCTTACAAAAACAAAGGTGGTCCAGCGCATGCGCAGGAAAAAAGTTATCCATCGGAAATCGAGGGAAGGTGTCTGTGGAAGAGATTTTAATGGCTCCCCCACCCCAGCAATCCCCCCCTTCCCCCGACGACGCCACCACGGGGCGTGCGTAGCGCAGAGAGAGAGAGAGAGAGGGAAGGGGGAAGAGGGAAAGAATGGGGGCTGGGGGTGGGGGGGACATTCGAAGGATGGGCCAGAGACGAGACCAAAGTGTATATATATAAAGAGGTGGCTGGACCTTCTTCTTCTTCTTCCTCTGCCAGATACCGAGGGAAAGTGGACTATAACACCGCGGTGCAGTATATACCGGCGCCGCCAAGTTGCAGTGATTAGCGGGAAACTGTCAGCGTGAACCTTAAGCTGATTATTCACATATGGATAACTTAAAAAAGAACAATAGACTTGAATTGACTGCTTGATTTGCAAAGACAAAGGCTATATGATGAGTCTGATCGCTGGAAAAGAACAAAATAGGCCTATGTGACCCGTGTCATCGGAGGAAAATCAACAAACAGATTGAAAAAGTGACAATCAAGTGCTAATTGACGTTTAAAGTGATTGAAATAAAAAAAAAAATACTCCGTAATAAACATTTTGAATTTACATTAAATGCAGAATTTTATCATTTACGATTGAAATGAACTAATAATTTTCTAATGTCAGAGCTTTAGTGCCATGTAACTCTGATAACCTGAGATAGTGTGTATCATAATATGCAATATAGCGCTTTAAGTTCCCATTAAAGTCAGAATTTTATTAGCTACGAATGAAATTGTCTTACTACCTGATTACGATTTTTTTAGCACTCTGTAAGTTCGACTCCCCGCTCTGCCAACGTTGAATTACAGGAATTTATATCTGGTGATTAGAAATTCATTTCTCGATATAATGTGGTTCCGATCCCACAATAAGCTGTATAGGTCTCGTTGCTAGGTAACCAATTGGTTCCTAGCCACGTAAAAATATCTAACAGCTCTCCTAGGGCCAGCCCTAGGAGAGCTGTTAATCAGCTCAGTGGTCTGGTTAAACTAATATACTTATTTATATTTATAATTCTCGAGTCTTGGCTTGGTGTATATCGTAAAGATTCCTCTACCAGGACATCTGACAATTTTTGCTTGGTTAATTTTATTTCATATGAACGCTAACGGAAAATGTAATTGCAATCGACTGTGATTTTTTTGGGGGTTGGGGGGCGGGTTTTGTTTTAGGAGCGAAGGCGCAGGTTAAGTTAGAGTCGCTCTGTACTGTGGGTGTTGAGGTTTACAGATCTTTGTGCCCTTAGACCTAATCTATTTCCGACGAAACTCCCGCAAATCTGCTTACAAAATTGAATTTACGGATGATTTTTTAACGTTTTTGTATCTGTTTTTAAGCGTATACGCCTAAATTTATTATGGAACTTTTTCCGATAAAGAAACTCCAAAAAATGGAACTTTTATAGTCAAGTCCTACGCTAACACCTAAATGACGCTTCTCTTGTTACTGTTGGTATTATTTTCACTTATTTCCTTAATTATATTTATTATTTTCACTTTTTTCCTTAATTATATTTATTTCAAATGGTTCGAAAAATATATTATGAGAAATAGGACCTTAACGTGACAAATTGCTTCTTAAACCAGAACATGGAGGCGTGTTGGAAATGCCGCTAACTTTTTAATAATTTTTTTTATGAGACAGAGACGCTATCACCTCCAGCACATGCACCTTGTTGGTTCATCCGGTACTTGCGATATCTCAGCTGTTCCTTCTGTAATAACCTTTGATGATTCTCAGTATAAATTAAGGAATAAATAAATAAAAACACTGACTGCCACGCGTATAATACAAGAATGAATTTGTCGATTAAAGGTAAACTTTATTTGGCATTTATAGCACCAGGAGTGGTGGAGAGTTGCTCCGCCGAGTGCGATGGACTGAGACTATTGTTCGGAATGACTTGTAACGCTCGTAGTTCCTCATTTCCTGTTTATCCTGTCAGTCTTATTCTTTTATGAGCATTATTGTATTATTTCTCATATTCTACGGATAGGAATCGTCGTTATCGCTCGTTGCCGGTCTGGAATTTGAAGAACTTTAGGAATCGGAATGAGGAAGCGTTCAACGAATAAGCTCTATAGGCCTAAGATTCCACCAATTTGCAAAGCAAGCTACCGCATATTAAAATTGCCTCATATATGAATATGAAAATTAAGTGACAAGTGAAGATAAACCGAAAAATCGTCTCTTGGAAGATCAAATCGCAAATAATCCTTTTATTCCAACGCAGGTTAAGTCATTCTACTTTTCGTTCATATATCAAATCGGAACGACTTTTTTTTATTTATTCGTTCTCCGGTGCGACTCCAACGCAACATAGCGGAGTTTTCGTCTTGACGACTATAGAGAGGCCGTTATTTCTTCTAGATTACTCAGAGTATTTAGCTTTTTTAGTTTGCAATCAACGGGATAGTGTGTACTTTAAAATTTGTATCAACTTGAATCATTTTTTACAACTACGAGCGGCCGTTAGCGGGACGTACGGTAGCGATGCAACATTAGTCTAAAATAATCAATTAGTCCCATGAGACCGTCCTCGGTAAACTTAAAATATAGAAACTAATTCTTTTAAGTTTATCCGATGTATAGTCCTTGTCTAAATAAAGTATACGCAATGTAAAATTTTGGTCTAAATTTTGTAGAAGCATTCAACGAGTGTGATTTGAATTTAAAGAAAAAAAAAAGTTCGTTACAATTCTCTTAGTTTTTGAAATATGAATTATGTCTAGACTTCAGTGCTTCAGTGCTTAAAGTTTTAATTAAATAATTATGATTCGTCTCTAATTTTCAGGCTGTGGTTAATGAAATTTGATCTAAAAATAGCACACATTTTTCCAATATATTATCTTTTTTTATCACCGCCTTTCTTTTATTTGCTTTAAATTCAGAAATATGCCTAAATGGAATCTGAATTTTAGATTAATATAATGATTAGGACCGATTGATTGAAGAGTGTATTTTGTATCATTGAGGCCGGTGCTCATAAATCAAGAGAGAATATAATAGGCCTATACTATTTTTTAAACCACAAAGCACCTTAGCAATTTAGAAGTACTTACTCGGTAATAGCCTATAAAAAAAAAGTTGGTTCACTTAAGGTAGATTCTAGGATGAGCCCTATGCCTATGAGACGTTTGTTTGGCAGCTGCTGATTGGCTGGGAGCTGCTTACCACCCGGTACCAGCCAATCAGTGGCCGCTAAACAAACGTCTCGCAAGCATAGGGCTCATCCAAGAATCTACCTTAAGTGAACCAGCTTTAGTGGTGCATCGGTTTGAATAATAATAATAATAATAATAATAATAATAATAATAATAATAATAATCAATAATATGACCATCTTTGAGCGGAAAACAGAAATACGGCTTTAAAATATTTACCACAGCCGTATTTTTCTTTTCCGACCAAAGATTATTATTATTATTATTATTATTATTATTATTATTATTATTATTATTATTATTATTATTATTATTATTATTATTATTATATTTCAAACCGATGTCCCACTAATACGGAATAGGCCTAAAATGCAGCGCGGTACATTGTGGTTTAAATCGGTAATAGACCGAGGTTCCCAGTATGATTACGAATAAAATAACTATGTTTCTCTAAGGAATTTATTCTGCGTCTTAACGAATTTATTCCCAATTTATATGTTGCGGAACAACGCAATACGCTGCGTTTTTAGACGTATACCAACCAAAAGTAATTGTTTGCTTGATATTTGCGCACAGCAAAGCATGAAGTACGTTTTGATATCTTTTACGTAATGCATTCCTGTGACATACGTTAGTTTTGTTTAATACTGTCATGTAAATACCGATGCCAATTCCACGAAGGTATTTATTCAGAATTGACTAGATTCTGTAGTTTCAACATTAGCAGATGGCTCAATTTTAGAACATAGGCCTTTACCTGGCTGGACATCTAGGCTAAACATCGATGTTTTTGTTACTTACCGAAGCATCTATTACGTCTCGGCAAAATGCATTGCCGTTACATATTTTTCCCCGTGGAAAGCATACAGTCTTCTGAAAAAAAATTTATTGGCAAAATACATTACTTTCACGTATATTTTTCTTGACAAAATACATTATCCATACATGCGTATTTTCCTCTTGGCAAAATACATTACCTTGACGCATATTTTTCTTGGCAAAATACATTATCCGGACATATGTAATTTTCTCTTAGCAAAATACTTTACCTTGACGCATATTATTCTTGGTAAAATATATTATCCAGAAATGCGTATTTTTCTCTTGGCAAAATGCATCTACCTTGACGCATATTTTTCTTGGCACAGTGCATTACCTTATGATTTTCGTTTGGGAAAATACATTGCCTTGCAGTAGTTTTTCTTGGGAAAAAAATGCGTTACCCTGACATATTTCTCATGGAAAAAATACATTACCCCGACATGTTTTTCTCTAAGAAAAATAGGTACATTTCGCAAACATCTTTCTGCCTAACAAAATGCAACACAAACCTAACATGCATTTCACATCACAGTAAAAATACATCACCTACATACATTTAACATCATGGAGAAACACATTACACATCGGCAAAATATCCCCATCAACAACCTTTATTTTCGGCAAAATATCCAACAAGGACCCAAACACCAACGGCCTAGCATTTTAGCGCCAAGAAGCGGCGGGCGGCCAACCCCCAACCAGATCAATGACCGTTTAAATCTGGAAGCCGGAGATTAAGACAATAGAAGGCAGCTCAGCTGCTGCTTAATTTACCGATTGCAATCGTGGAAATGGTTAAGCTAATTTTTATACGTCCCTCTCCGGTATCGCGTGATGTTCGGATATGCCAATGAGTCTAGGGTTCGCTGGAATGAAGGGTCTTTTAGTTTTAGGTCTACAGTTGGAAATCGACAACTGCTGCTATTTAATTTACTGATTCAAATCGCGGAGACGGTGAAGTTAATTTTTTAATGGCCTCCTATACAGGATCTTTTGATGTTCTGATATGCCGATGTGTCTAGGCTTCGGAATAGTGGTTCAGTTTTAGTTATAGGCCTACAGTTGGAAATAGACAACTGCTACTGCCTAATTTACCGATTCAATTCGTGGAAATTGTGAAGCGTATTTTTAAACGCCCCTTCGGTATATCGTGTGATCTTCGGATATGCCAGTAAATTTAGGATTCGCTGGAATGAGGATTGTTTTAGGTATAGGCCTACTACAGTTGGAAATGAAAGCACTGCGGGGTTGAAGGAAGGGTGTTTAACTGGTTTTATAGAATGGATCGTATTGAGAGCTTTTAGCGCCATCAATATCCAGTGCATTATTATTATTATTATTATTATTATTATTATTATTATTATTATTATTATTATTATTATCAGGACTCTGTACCACTTGCTTTGGATTAGGTCTTCACCCAAAAAATCTCCATAGTTTTTTTTTTTAAGTATAGACGAGAATTTTCACAAAAATAGCAATTTTCATTGGCTTAGTATACCCAGAAGTATCATTAATCAAGTTGATAGCGATAGAAAAAAAAGACCATATGCGAAAAACTATGTAGAGCCCCTTTATACGGAAGTGCTATAACTTTTGTGAGTCTATTCTAAATAGACTCAGTTTTCTAAATAGTCCTAATTTCCTTCGCGTATAGCGTACATACTCTGAGCGGTTTGCTTACCGAAACAGGATTCCTGCTAATGCAATAGATTACTTATGAAGGTCCCGAGTTTGTTTGGTATTGAATGTTGCTAGAATTTGTGGGGTAGATGTTGATCGGCTCGTATGTTTTTTTTTTTTTTTTTTTTTTTTACATACATAGATATACAAGTTGGTATTAACGAACTTCGACACTCCTATAGACTTCCACAGACAATTCTGACGTTTATAAATTAAGTATAATCAGTTTGTTCCTTTTAGGTAACGAACTACTATCTAGTCATTCTCATAAACAAAACGAAAACTTCTCGAAATCCGCCATGCCAAAGCGTGTGAAGTGTGATGTCGGCCTAGAAAAAATAAAAGTATGACAATAAATTGTATATAACGTCCGTGCACCCCCTCCAGTGAGACAAAACCATTTTATAAAGATATCTTAACGATAACGAGTGGTGATTCCAATTCTGTTACCCCAAACTGGAAAGAAAAAATACGAGACGGAAAACAGTAATATTGTGATACTACTCTTTAGAAGTCTGTGATTCATGCTACTGATTGGAAAATAGGTGTATTCCAAGACTCCGTTTCACCCTTTTGAGGGTGTGGGTGTGAGTGTGTGTGTGGGAAGAGACTCTTTTAAAGTGTAATTGTGCTACACATTAGCTGTAGTGGCGTCTCCGTGGGCAGTGTGGGCGCAGGTGGGGGTGAGAATGCCGGTGTGGGCAGCTTCCACCGACTATCTCCACTTGGCTAACGCGGGTGCGTCTAGTGCTGGTGTTGTATTTTTTTTTTATTATAAATGCCTCATTAATTCATCATTTATTCATATAGCTACATACATATATATAATATACACATTACTGTAAATATACAGAAATTTATGTTCGTTATATAACAGTTATCAAGTGACACATCTTTTAATATAAAATTCACTATACCTCGGGAATTATAGCCGATTCCCTTCGGGTGCAAGTTGTTCCCGAGGTATAGTGAGTTAGATATTAATCGACAATTAGGCTAAATGTCTTTCATATAATAAAAAATTATAACAGATATCAAGTGACATAGGTCTTTTAATATACAGTTCACTACATACCTCGGGAAATATAACAGATTCCCCTTGGGTGTAAGTTATCCCCGAGTTGGATATTAATCGACAATTAGGCTAAATATTTTTTCATATAATAAAAAAAATATGTCGAGGCGTGTGACAAAAATTCTGTGTGCATTTGGCTGGTTAAAACTTATATCGTTTTTATATACATTTATTTTAACATATTTCGCTTTAAGCAGGATGTCTTTTTCTCAACAACTTAATTGCATTTTACGTTACTGTTATTATTTTCGTTACTTTTATTACCACTTTAAATATTTTTATTTACAAAGTCAGTGTAAACTTACTGCATCAAAGTAAATACATTTAATTCGGCGTAATATTTTTCCTCCTACAGTTTTCCATCAACTGTGATGTCGTAGACCTACCATGAGCCTTCATAAACTAATACCGATTGTCCATTTATTATTATTATTATTATTATTATTATTATTATTATTATTATTATTATTATTATTATTAATTCCAGACGCCTAATTCACATCTCTCGAGTTATTAAGCCATATATGCTGACAAGTGAATTCGATGAGTATATGACACGTATTATATAGTATTATATGTGCACAAGTTATAAATATCATCACACTCAATTCAATCCTGTCACACTGAAAGAATGTATTATCAGAATTTATCATCACGTGTATTTTTATAGATCCCGATAGGCCTTTTTTTTTTTTTTGCACGAAATTTTGCATGTTAATTAATTTTGCGTTCTTACTGCATATATATACATTTCTTCACAGCAACTTCATTAATGGTATGTTTAATAAAAAAGAATAAAAAGTTTGTTAAGAATTATTACTATATCTGGTATGCCTACTTTTTTCTTTTTGCACGCAGTTCTGCACGGTAATTCATTGTACATTCTTACTGCATATATACATTTTTTCAGAGCAACCTCATTGTTATGTTTAATAAAAAAAAAAAAAACAAAAAAAAAAAAAAGCAGGGGGGTTGATAAGAATTATTACTATATCTGCAGTAACTGTCATTTTATTAATGCAGAATCATTGAAAACCGAATTTACCTTTGTTTCTTTACAATGATAATTTTAGTATTCCCCTTCATTTCTGTTCTATATGATTTGAGTTTACGAAACGTAAAGGGGTAGCTATCTTATATCCCGTACACACTTGGAAACATTGTTTGGAAACAATGTTTGGAAACGGTTTCCAAACAGCTTGGAAACGGTTTCCAAACAGTTTGGAAACTGTTTCCAAACTGCTTACAAACTGTTTCTAAACAGTTTGGAAACTGTTTCCAAACTGTTTGCAAACCATTTCCAAACACCATTTCACGAATTACTGTTTCCCATCCAGAATGGGAAACACTGCGGGTGTGTGTTGTGTGTGTGTGTGTGTGTGTGTGTGTGGGCAGTCGAGGCGACGATGAATTAGTACCTACTCGAGACTTGCAGTGATAAAACCATGTGGTCTGCCGAGAAAACTCTAGAACTAATTGAATTGCTGCATTCATCCCCAACATTGTGGGATGTAGCAAATGTGGATTACAAAAATATAATTAAAAAGATGGATGCCTTGACGGGGATAGCCGCCTAAAGCAAATCACCATAGGGTCCTTTTTCAAAAAAAATTCCTCACCCATATCTTTCTCTTTTTCTTGACCTCCCTTGACTTTATCAAAAGTGCCAAGTAAAATGCAGACGCTGCTGCAGCAACCTCTACACTCATCACAGGTTACAGTTATAGAAAGTTTATCAGCTATCCCCGTCAAGGCATCCATCTTTTTAATTCTATTTTTGTAATCCACATTTGTTAATTTTATTGTTTTTGCAAGTGGAGATTCCTTTACGAGCCTCATGTACACCTTCAGGATATCGAAGCAGACCATCTCAGCTGTGGTTCCTGAGGTCTGTGAAGCTTTGATCTCAGCACTGAACTGGTATGTTAAGGCATGACCACAACTGAGGTGTGGACAGGAAACATTGTTTGGAAGTAGTTTACAAATAATTTGCAAGCTGTTTCCAAACAGTTTGAAAACTGTTTCCAAACTGTTTGGAATCAAGTTTTCGGAAACAGTTTCCAAACTGTTTGGAAACCGTTTCCAAACATTGTTTCCAAACAATGTTTCCAAGTGTGTACGGGGCTTTAAAGAAGAAAAAAAGCAGAATAACTACGTATGAAGACAGCTTAAGTTATTTTCACACATTGTATTCGAAAATACACCATAATTAAAAAAGGTAACATGTGGATTGTTCCCGTAGCGTAACGGTCAACGGCAATCACCTATTATAGTACTATAGTATTGACGCTAAATTAACCTTATGGCAAATAATGTCTACAGTCTCATTCAAGACCCCCCCTCTCTCTCTCTCTCTCTCTCTCAAATTATGTAGGTCAAGTACAGATTACAGTCCTTGTTTGCTGTGCGCATTTACAAATTTAACAATGAATGACAGGGCTAAAATAATCAGACTCTCTCTCTCTCTCTCTTTCTCTCTCTCATGTTTCACACGTGATTGTTTAGCAGTTACTCCAATATGTGTTCATCCCTAACCTCTTAAATTGGAATTGGGATATGAAATTTAGGCTGGGGGCTATGGGGTCATTCAACGCTGAAAAAAAAAAGGAATAAAAGGGGTTTCAGCTGAAGTAATGTCTATAGTACACTGCTTGAGGTACCCTGACAACACTATATAGTAACATCCTACGGGAATAAACCTCCAAGAAACCTTACAATGAACCTCTTTACATTTATCTAGATAACCATCCTGAAACCAGCAAAGATTCTTCTTCTTCTTCTCCATCCGTACAATACTGGAGTCTGGGTCCTCATTGCCTGAACCCCAAATCCATACGATTAAGTTCACGTCACTTCTGATGTGAACTGATGGAGGGAAGAGCCCTTTGATTTATTTACATCAGTCTATCTATCGACTGCAGGGCAGGGCTGATTTATTGGGGCCGCTTGGTCCACACGTCTCTCTCTCTCTCTCTCTCTCTCTCTCTCTCTCTCTCTCTCTCTCTCTCTCTCTCTCTCTCTCACATTGTATTCATTGGTCTAGTTCTACGTAGTGTCGAGCTTTAGGTAAAATAATGATTTAACTATTTTCGTATTTTTTGTAGACTTACCTAGCCCAGAACATGCGTCTAGTTATTACCAATACAACATTGATTGCGTATAGAATACTGGTTGCTTGAAATTTATGTATAGAACACTAATTGCTTGAAATTCGTTTATAGAATACCAGGTGCCTGAAATTTACGTATAGGGACAAGTTATTTGAAATTTATGTAGTACAGAGTTGCTCGAAATTTATGTACGTATCAATCAAAGTTACTTTAAATTACGAGCAAATTGTATTTCACGTTTACACACAATAGAGAGAGAGAGAGAGAGAGAGAGAGAGAGAGAGAGAGAGAGAGAGAGAGAGAGAGTACCTGCAGAAACTTTTAAAGATGTGGCAAATAAAATGTGAAAAAAGATGGTTGCAGAAGGACCAGGTTGTGTGCAAAAGATAAATAAGAGACTTGTAGTTTGCAGTACCAATGGAACCAATTGAGGGCAATGTATGATGCTATTGTTGAGCCAGATCTCCTCTATGCAAATGAAAAGCGGATGTTGATGTCTAGAAAAAAAAAAGGTTGATATTAATACAAATTGTTTCATAGTATATGTGGTGTCATATTATTGTAAAGGTAAGAAATATAGATACAAAAAGAATAGTCAAAGTATGAATAAGGATGTCTTGAGGTAGTTTAGTCATATGGAAAGTATAAAGAAGGACAGGTTTGTAAGAAATAGTATATAATTCGGAAGTGATAGGAGGGAGAGGACGAGGAACTATTAGAAAGTGCTGGAAGTAGGGTCTGAAAGATACATGTGAAAGAAAGGGTCTTAGTATTCAGACAGCACAAAGAGTAAGTGCAAGAGGTAATAGGACACTTTGTGTTAGGGTAGGGGGTTTGATGATATCTTAATGAGCCAAGTGTGTAGTTATATAAGACTACTCATATCGGGGGCGATTTATGCACAGATGGTTCATCCACCTCCTAAGAGTCTGTGACTTTTGTACCATTGTTTTTTTTTGCTTCTGTAGCCAACCCCTACTATGAGACACAGCTTAACGTTGAAAAAAATTCTTCATGGATGATAAAGAAAAGTGTACCAAAAACTAAATCCCAATTTGCACTGGGCATCAACTTTGGTGCGCCTCACAGCTTTGCGAAAGTGTTAACTCTTTTGAAATTCCTGCCATTAAAAGATATATAACTTTACTTCCAGTGGACCCGTATGAACTCCTGGGCCCAAGATCATCCCGCCTCGCAGCACAAGGCTCAGGCCAGATCCAGCTGTGGCAGTTCCTCCTGGAATTGCTGTCAGATCCCGCCAACGCTGCAGTCATCACATGGGAGGGAACAGCGGGCGAATTCAAGATCCTCGATCCGGATGAAGTCGCAAGAAGGTGGGGGGAGAGGAAATCAAAGCCCAACATGAACTACGACAAGTTGTCTCGTGCCCTCAGGTAAGCTTTGAACTTCGTTACTTAAAAAGAAATTGCCTGCTGAAACCTATGAGGTCATTCAGTACTGAAAATTTAATTAAAACAATTGTTAAGAGAGGGTGGAAAGTAATGGGAAAGAGAATTTGAACAGAGGTACAGTAAAAGGAATGAGAGGGGTTGCAGCTAGGGTCCAAAGAGACATTGCAAAGAACCTTAAGTGAGGTCTACTGTGCACCATGTGAGGTGTACTGACAGCACTGCCTCCCTACAGAGATTACTCGAGAGTTTTGATTTTCTTGGGACTTGGGTAGAATTGATGCTGCTTGTGATGAAGATAAAGACTGTCAGTCATCTTTAAACAATGACTCATGATTATTTTTAAATAGCTGAAAATTTCCATAATTTCTTGATGATTATATTCATTACCATATTCATATTCTTATCATTAGCTATCGTTGACCTAATTCTGAACTTGTTCCATTCACCAACAAATATACTTCTTGCCAATATATTTTTTCATGCCACTACACTTATATCTTTTCACTCAAGCTGAAATCCCGTGCTGGAGATTTTAAGATTCACATACTAAGAATCTGGATTCCACCCAGCAGGCGCCTCAGTGGGGTGGTCAGTATGGTCTGGGACTGCCATCTCAGTGGCCGCGAGTTCAATCTTGGGCATTCCATTGAGGTGTGAGAGATGTGTATTTCTGGTGACAGAAGTTTACTCTACACATGGTTCGGAAGTCACGTAAAGCCGTTGGTCCCGTTGCTGAATAATCACTGATTCCATGCAACGTAAAAACACCATACAAACATACAAACAAACAAGATTCCACCCAGCAGTGTCTGCTATTAAAAATTTTTTTTAGCAAATGGAGAGGAAACTTTCATAATATCTGCTACTGTCCTGTACAGTGAATTGCAAGATGTCAGTACCAGCTACATTAAATAAGAAGTCATTTGAAAGAACAGGTTCTGTTAAAAGACAAATTCTTATTAAATGTTTATTTGTTTTGGAATGACTACAAAGCATACATAATTCCAGAATGGATTGTAATTGTCACATAAATATTGAAAGTGATTCATAATGGCTCAAAGGTACACATACATGTATCTATTAGTTAAGTAAAGGTAAAATGTGAAGTTTGATTATACAATACGTACGTATACTACTTCCCTTTACTTTTCATTAATTATTTACAAAAATACTGTATACATGTTACAGTTTGCTAAGGCTTCAAAAAAGATACCTGGTTTTTGTTATTCTTCTGAGAAAATACACCTAATATTCTCCACAAAGGGGGTGGGGGTTGTCTATGTTTAGTGCCTACAGTTTGCCTCACATAGCACACCATAGGCCTTACAAATGGACTCCTGCAGCATCCACTTTTTACCTTTTATTTTTTCTCTGTTCCAATTTCCATTCTCCCATTTCTGCTGTCCAACATATTCAACTCTAACTTCCCTCCTAATTTCTACTAAGCTAGATCTTTTGGTAATAAATTGGATTAGTTCCCGACATACTTTGATGATATACTACAATGGTAGAAGGACCAAAAAATTATAAGTAAATACTCTAAATTAGGCGAATATGATTGATGTGTTTGTCATGTACGAATCTAAATTTTTTTATCCAAAGGACTCCTTGTTCCTGGTATTCCATGGGTAATTCTTTCATCTTGAAGTTCCCTAAGTCCAACCAAATGCAGTGTGTAATGTTTTAATACCAATCTCTTAAGATACATACGGTATTCTCAACTGGTCTTTCTGTCATAGCAACAATCTCTATTTTATATCCATTAATTCTTATTAACTATAGTTTTATCATCAGAAGACCAGAAGTGTTTTCTTTCCATTGTGTTCATTTACTTATAAAATTTTTCATTTCAGATATTACTATGACAAAAACATCATGACAAAAGTTCACGGAAAACGCTACGCATACAAGTTCGACTTCCGAGGTTTGGACCAGGTGCGACAACAACAGAGCGCTGAAGCTCAGAGATACCCACCAGACCTCAGTTTCCTCACAAGTTACTCGCACTTGCTGGGTGGTTCTTCCCCGCTTGCTAGCAGTTCCTTCACATCTTCAGCATCCCACCCTCCACCACCCTTATTGTCTCCACCGCCTTACTGGGCAGCAGTATCATCTGTATCGTCAGCAGCCGCTCTCGCTACGTCATCGCCGTTGGCAACTTCATCTCCGCTGGCTACTTCCTCGCCCCTGGCTACATCGCCACCCCTGGCACTCCATGCTGCACCTTTAGTCTCCCCTCTCAGCTCTCCGCCTCCCGATGCCTCTCCAGCAACCACATCGAGCTCAAGAGTACTTCCTCACTATCCGTACACATCATGAATCCAAAGAACTTGTCAGATTGCAACAATACCTACATTAGGTTAGGGTGAATTCTGCATTCTTTTGCGAATCATAGTATTATTAGATGTACAGTAGGTAAAAGAAAAATGAAAAATCGGTTGGCAGTTATATTCGATGCGTTGCAAATTCTTATTTCCAACAACACAATTCATGCACAGCCAAATATCATTTTCATGGCGGCATGAAATATGGACTTTTTAAAGGAAATGCACATGGTATTTTGGTCATAAAAATATCTCTTCAGTGAATGAAGGCTTAACTATAATAAGGAGTAAATTGAGGAAAGTGCTGACTAAAAATTAGAATAGTCAATTGGAAAAGTTCCTAATATTGTACGTAATTACTGGAAACAATGGAAGATTAGTTCTCTTCTCTTCTTCATGCACAATTTTCCCATGTTCTACTTTAAGTGCCAAAGCTAAAGCCGTGAACCACTAAGTTTTGCACAAAATCAATGTGCTCATCTAGTCGTAACTTTTTTGTCGTTACTTGTATCAGTACCCCATGTTTTTTTAGGGTTTTGTATTTATGCCACAAACTGTTAGATATCTTCCAAAGACTAACATGTACAGAAGCCATTTAAAGCACTCAGTCAACAAATGACATGATTTCTCAGCCCAGATGTTTGGATGCGAGAGGATTTTTTTTTTTTTTGTGATCTGATATCCTTAGGGAGAACTAAAGCGTAGGCCCAAGTGATGCTGAAACTTTTTTTTTCTTCTTGATAGAAGTTACTCTTGTAGATAAATGTTCCTATACCCTCCCCTGTGATGACTCGGCATCAAGTGCTGTAGCCCGATATGATAGTATTTTGACTTAATCAAAAGAACCCAGGTTATGAAACATATCAAGTGACATTCCATTTTCACCCTTGTAAGTATTTTCTCATTTTAAAATGCATTTTCCCGTCTATTTTATTATTTTTTACTTCTACATAAGTTAATTCCAATGTAAACTTTGGACAACATGACATTCATCACAAATGAAAACCTGATATCATTAGTTATGGTATTAGTGCATGTATGACATGCTTTTTAATATATGGTATTTTTCTTTCTCCAGATTCTTTGTAAAAAAACAGGAAAAGTAATAAATTTGCTTACATATAAAATCTTTACATACTGTACTTATATATTTGTCAGTCCTTTTCGAAACTTGTGGTTATTTACCTTCCCTTTATAAAAATGGAAAAAACCTTGGAACAGAGGTACAGCGAGTGTAACCTTCAACCATTTACCTGTAATTCATAAGAAAACAGGAACACAGAAACCTGTATGACTGAAGAATGTCCCATCTGTGAACAAAGAAACCAGTTTACCTAGCCTGAGGGACCAGAGAAGGCAAGCATCTTTCAAAGATGTTTGGAACATCTTTGATAAAGATGTTTTAAACATTCGGATGCCCCTCCGTTTCAGGTGTTGTTTTCAAACATTTGGATGCAGAAAAGAGGAACAAGGAAACTTGTATGACTGAAGAATGCCCCATCTGTGCGCTGTGAAATCAGTTCAACATACTCGAGGGACTAGGAGTGGCAGACAACACGAGTAGTTGATTGAGATATGTTTCAAACACAGACCACAGGAATGCATCACAGTTGCCAGTGTTGTTTGCACACCTTCAGATGCAGAATGAAGTACATACTTCTCACATTACTGATGTACAACACAACCACTGAGTTATCCAACACATGAGGTGACTATATTCATCCACCAAATCTTCCAGATGCTATACATCTCTCTCTGCTGACACAAGTTCCAGACCGCTGAGGGCTAGAAATTCCTCTTCTTTAGAACACCTCTAAGATATTGTGGTGCCACTAACAAAGAGCTCCAGCCCTCGAATATTACTTCTGTGAAAACTCAGATTTCATGAGGACAAAATGAAGATGCACCTTCCATTAGTGTGCTCTTTCCGTCCCCATGATCCTTCTAACTAGTATTGCCATATGAAGTAAATAGTTGAGGATCCCTCTGATGTTAACCAGTTTTGCGACAGCTGTATTTTTAGACGCCATCCTGATATTACCATTCACAATTTCCTCAGTGAAGCCACAAGAACTAAGAGCCTGCCATAGTTCTGTTGACTAGGACCTCTTCACACTGCAATGAGGTAGGTGTAGGGACTTAGTTTTATTTTGCTGGCTATTCATTGGACCATATCTATCATGCCAATATAGTACAAGTCAACTGTGTTGGCTGAAGAAAGGATATGCTGTCGCTGACCCCACCAGCGAAGTGAAAGCACATATGGAAAATCCAGCAAACATCATCCTAAAGTTTCTTCTCAGACAACAAGGTTCAACTAATAGTCAGTTACAGTCAGGCAATCATAACTTGCAGGAGCCTTAACCCTACAAGAATAACTTCAAGAATAATCTGAGTCTGTGGACAACCCTGACTTAAGGGCCCGTCAATAAACATGGATGTACCATTTGGTTGGTTCTAAGAGGTCTAGGGACAATAAAATAGACATTTTGTTTAAAAATCAAGAAGTGATAGCAAGTTAGATGAGTACAGTAGTATGAATTGTGGAAATCTGAGTGCCCCGAATAAGCACGGAATACCAAAGTATAAAAGAAAGAGCCAACAGCACCTTTCGGTCTTCCATATTCACTAAGGCAACTAATCCTTCTGACTTCCTTCTCTTGAGCCTCCTGGATTTTCCGATTGCCATCCAGAAATCTTTCCTGCAGGTTGCACCTTTAAGTTTCACTTCCCAGATACATACAAAGCTCGCCATCAACTCTTCATTTGAGGAGTAAAAAGGAAATATCTGAATAAGTGGGTGGTATCATTTTCAAAAATGTTTATTTACATCAACTCCAGTCATCTAAAATATTTATAGTAAAATGCACAGGCAACTCCTGGCCGTGTTCTTGTATTGCACTTGAACAGCACTACTTATATGCACTGGATATGTTGTCATTTTATAAAAATGTTGTACACAAAATCATTACACACTATGCAAACTGAAAGAATAAAACAGATCAACTGGAAAGCTGTAAATAATTATAAATGCTTCTAAATCATTCTTAAACTACAGGCAATATATGGCATGAATATTTGCATACCACTGCCTTACTTATGTCAACAGCTGGTGTTAGACACTGGTCTGCATCCACAAAACATACAATTTGTTTTTAAAAATTACATTTTCTGTCAATTTTCTGACCACAGGCGTAATGCTTAATGCAGTATGTCTAGGTAAACATCACCCAAGTCAGGTGTGATCTCACAAAACTGATTGATATATGAAATCTGACTCATATGCTGAACACACAAAATAACTTTTAAATGAGTTTTTTGTGGTAGTAGCAAATGGCTCCATCAAACATCACTACTCAAGCATTACTCAGCATAAGCTTACCATATAAGATGCCTCCTCCAGGTCTTGTCATCGGTACTCTAGCCTTTCTGGCTCTGTCCCAGAGACTTCAACCCCAGGTCCTTTCTTCTCCGTTACTTAGTTTGCAGTGACGTGAATCACACTTCAAACAGTCAAAATTTTCTCTTAAGTTAATAATAACCTATTTACAGGAAGCAATAAAAGATGTGATACATGACAAAGGAATGATCATGATAATCCTATGATAAGAAGTTGATATACGTACTCTCATTTTCTATTACACTGACAGTGAAAGAAAGCACATCCAGTTTGATGTAAGGACTGCATTGTATTACTTTTTTAAATTAAAGTCAGCTACAATGAACCTACAGAGGTCATTCAGTATATAAAATAAATTTACATTCCATAAATACAAACCTCTTATTTGACTTGCTATACATACTGCCCGGTATGGCACCGTGTTTGCCAAAAGTGGCAAAGTCATCAATGGACAAAGAGTCAGGAGTCCTCTTAGGTGAGTCAACTTCGTAGCTTAGTACCTACTTAGTGTCACTGCTTTTAGTGTGCATTTTTCAAGTCCTTTCAAATGCAGTCCCTCCATCTTAGGCCTCCCTCTCCTCCAAGATGCCACGCATTATACCCCCCCACCCCTACTCATCTGATGCCCAAATCACCTCAGTCTTCATTCTTTGGCCTTCTTTGACACTTCCATGTGTTGCTGATCCTCTGATGCATTATTTTCTAAGTTGAAACATTGAGTATTAATGTCTGCTTTTATAGCATCATCTATTAGATTGAAGATCTGCTCACAGTCCTTTAGCTGATTAAATGCGTTCTGTATAGTCTGACTGATAGTCTAGTAAATTTCTGACTTATGGAAAAATGCCCCAAAACTCTCCTTGGTATATTTTGACGCCTATTGCAATGAGAGCTCCCAATGTCAAACTGAAGAGACAAAAAGAAGAAAGGGCATTACTAAAACATATGCCTGCATCATATAATATCCAAGACAACAATGAACATTCATGACACTGAATATGGGGACTTCCTCCAGACACAAATACTCACCCGAGGGGACAACTCAAAACCTCTTTTGTCCACTGATGATTCAACTCATATCTAAAACCACATCGTACCGGGCAGTATAGCAAATATGCAGAACAAGGTTTGTACTTTTGAGCACAGTAATGTAGTACATCACTTCTAAAAACCCCAGCAATAGCACTAATGTCTCCGAAACTGTTTCTTGAACTTTTCATAATGGAAATCATCTGTGGCTTTTTCTCCGTGAGGTCTTTTTGGTGCTACAGTAGATATTTTCACTCCACCACCCACAACAGGCTCCACTATTTCCTCAATCTTCTCCTTTTTCTTGGCTGGACCAGCATCTTCCAAGTTAACTGAAATTAAAGAAACTTGCAATTAGCATGAACAAAAAGCGGAACAAACAGAGAATGCATTTACCAGAAGCAAATCTCAGCATTACTGATTAAAATATACTTACATCTGTTATGCTGGACAAAATTGACAGCCATATTTTTAGGGACAAATTCTGAAGGGCGTTCCTTCTTCATCATACTTTCCCTTAGTAGCTTCTGCTTTGCTTCCTCAGTCGCCTCAATGTTGCGGATTTTTGCCTCTAAGCCAAGATCCACTTCTGGGATACCACTCAACATCTGCAACAAATAATAAGAAAAAACATATCAAATATGTTTCACATACTGAAACTAGACCATCAGACTTCCATATAAAGTTTCCCATTTCCTCATATATGTTCATCAACTGATTACCCTTTTTCCCTTTAAGTATATCGCTGTGTAAGTATTTTGGATGGTGGTGAGGCATTTAGCAAACTTTTTTTCTATATATGTGTCATCCTATACTTGTATATATTTTCCCTCCTTCATCTTTGGCTTTTAAGATGCCACAATGAAGTTTTAAAGGTAGGCCTGCTAGGCCATGCCATGTTTATAAGTAGTATAACTGAGATCCTAAACAACAGTTGGGCAGTGTTCAAGACAGCAAGGTATGTCCCTGATCTCACTGTTTTGATCTTCCTACTACTTACTTTTTCCACATAAGTAAGGGGTTACATGTGCAGTGATAGAGAGTGAAAAATATAAAACAAAACTTCAAGAAATGTTAATCATGTTAAAACTTTCTCTAAGCACAAAAATGTAAATGATATAATTCTATGGTAGGTCATGAACTTGATATGAGTTTCAAGTTAAAGTAATAAAAAATACGTGCTCCTTGGTTAAAATCAACCTTACCTGGTTGCTTAACATTTCTTCACTTCGTTTTGTAGACGACTCTCTCAGTATGTCTGGAACTGCATGCAATGCAGCCTCCTCAAGTGTCTGATGACGAGGCTGATCATCCTGGTTTTCTTCTGATGTTAAACCTTTGCGCTTGGCTAAATTTTCTTCAATATACTTTTGCCTAAAATTATCAGAAAAAAGTAGTTACATGCAGAAAAAAGTAGTTACATGAGCAAAATGCAATTGAAATAAATAATCAAATGACAGCAAGACTCAACTTACCAAATGTTAATGATTGAACAAATGAAAATCACAGTAACTACAATGAAATTTGAAATCATAGTGAGTTTCCACATTCATCAATAAATAATAATTGCTTGCTACATAAAATACTATTTGAAAATTAAGTGTTAACAAGCATGAACATGAAAGCACCTGACTTTTTTACTTACATTTCAGCATCTTCATCTCGCCTATTAGTTTCTGCTGAAAATGAGGTACCAATGCCAGTATCGTATGCATCATCTCCTTTTTTGGCATTCTTTATCAAGTTTAAATCCAGCATTCCTCCACACTTTAACTTGAATGGATCATCCTACCAAAATAAGAAAAAATATAGAATAGTCTTTATATCCATAAGGCACAGACATTGAAAAACACAAAACTCTCGTTTTAACTACAACATTTTTTACAATGTGCATTAGCAAGAATCATGAAAGGAGGTGGAGATAGAATCAATGAGAAAGGCTGAAATTTTAGTAGCCACCACAGCTAGGGGCTGAAGGGACACTGATAACACCCTTTAGTAATGCCTACGGTGCACTGTGTGAGGTGCAATAATGGCTTTCATTCCCTAGAGGAGCCTTAATTCATTCTCGAGGGTAAGTATCCAACCACCAAAAGTGTTGTCTTGCCTACAGTATCACATATATTTTCCACCTTTTTTAATTTATGAGAATCAGCTACAATACATAACCAGTACATGACGCCACAGCTCTTGAGCCTTCTTGTCTAGCGCTGGAATTGTGGTAAACATCCCCCACGAATACCTGGAGTCAACTGTACATTCATATCATGATTATCATGAAAGAATGGCACAACTCATTATAAAAACCTTTTGAAACTTACTGCTGCATTCTCCTTTTTATTAACTTTCTCTCCTACTAAGAGGTCCTCGGCCGTTATTCCTCCATGACGACGACGGTACTTTCTCAACTCCTTGCTCTCTTCAACTTTAGCCCTAAAAAGGAAATATTAAAATCAAAATACAAAAACAATTCCTAAAGCAATTTCAATGCATTATTAGGGTAAACATTCGCGGACGATCCATCATCATCACGCTGGCCAGGCCTTATTCACTCGATATTTAATTGGTGAAACAAGAATACAATTACAACTTTAAGCATACCATTCAAAAGATTAAGTTTCGTCAACATAATGTGATATATGAAAGCCCCATACGAACTAAAATAAGAATGTGAGCTCTTTGTAAAATATGTTTTCAAGGCAGTTTTGAAATCCAATATGGCGGAATCGTGTGGCTGGCCGGTCTAACCACGGACAACCCACCATCTTTCCCAGCACTTATTTAAGCAATGTTAGCGTATATATGTGATGATTATTGATCTTACTCAAGATTGCAGTTGTAATCAGCACAATAAAACAACATTTGTTGCCTATATTAGTGAAAGTATGAAACTTTTTATTCCCGGGGTCATAGTTTGAACTTATTTCGTTTTTACCTTGTAATCAGTGGTTTTATCCTTACTGCCATCACAACTGAAACTCCACAGTGCTAATTTGATTGTAATTATACACATTTTGGTCTTAATTAACTCCACACTGCACTTGAACCACGTTGCTGTTCCTGGTTCCTAAGTACTCACTCCGCAAACACAGTTACGAGCAGCAGACGACAACATTGATTATGGGTGCAATACTTTATTCCCTTAATTGTTTACTTTACTCATTATTTAGTTTAATTTTACTTCAAAATGTTTATTTAATTCATGTCTATTATCCCGTTTTTGCAACCAAATTAACCCCGAAAAATTACAAATATTTCGAATGTATACTTCCGAGCAGACGACGCGAGGAAAAATAACTCATCGTTGCCAATCTAGTGGAGTGTCACACATACACCAATGCATTTACAAACTGTTTCCATGGATTCTAGTTGTCATAGTAATGCAGTAATGATAAAATTGCTGTAATATGTATATATACTACAAATAGATACGCTAATTTCACTTATTTCCCCGGTTTTGTGCAAGTCTCATACCCAGTTTGGAGGGTAAACACATACCAATTGACAACACTGATAAACAATTGAAGAGAGAAAAACGCCGCAAAGAATGCCGTAGTCCCCCTCAATAAGTATGGTTAGAGGTCGGGTGTACAATTGTTGTGATGAAAGTGCCCCAGCATCTATGGGTACAATTGGTGTGCGGATTTAGCGCAGGAAATGGGAAGTTTATTGACACGAGCAACTCCGCAAACATCGACATGGCGTCAATCTTCTAAATATTCCGAGTTGTAAGTAAAAATTTTGAAAGCGTTTTGGTGGTGTGGGCATTGCGTTGGTCACCCTTTTCATTACCCTCTGTTTAAATCTTAAAATATAGCCTTAATTTCTAACTTTGGAGAAAATACTTACTTCGAAAGGAGAGTAGAAGTCTTTAGCTCCTTCTCTCACCAACAACAACTCGTGACTGATGACCATCTCCGGTGTCAGGACGCGTTAAAAGTACTTTTTCGGAGGGTGGCCTAGTCATGGTAGTCGGTGAGTTGGCCAGTCCATGCGGTGTTTTACCCTATACACAATCTATTAGGTAGCTAGGTAACTTTCAAAATGCTAAATAAGGATTGAACCTAGGCTAAACTTTCAAAGATATGAAGGCTTACTTAATTTTCTAAGTGCATTATTACTACTTTGAAGCAATTCATTCCATAGGGTTTTGAAACCTGGCCAAAATTGGGAACTAGCCTAGGTATAACAGCCACTTAAGGGTACTTTTTATTTTGTCTCCACCCTTCTGTCGGCATACTACGTATGGCAATCTCTCAAAAATTAAATATATTAATAAAACCCATACTACACACGACGCAGTGCCCTTTTCTGACCGGGGGGTTGGGGTTGGCATTACCACCTGGGCCACCCCACAAAGTAAGACGTGACCCATCCTTCTGCATATTGCCCAAACTTACTACAGTATTACCCCAAGTAGGCTAAAGGACTTCCAAAGGGGTTTACCAACCATAAATTTGGTTAAAACAGACTACCTAGCCTAATAGGTACGTAAAGGTCTGGCCTATCCGACGTCCAAGGTTAGGTTGGGTTAGAATTAGCCTAGGCCTAAAAAACAAACAAAAATACCAAAGTTCTTACATCAGGCTTTCATCTTCTCCCCCGTTATCGTCATTATCCTCATCACTGATCCTCCGGCGGATATTTTTGCTCTTAACTTTTTTAAATGCGATACTCATGTTTACTTTCTCCCTGAAGGTTTGTGTTTAGGGTACGTTTAGTAGTAGTGACGTGTAGGTCTTAGCCTCTGTAACGGCACATTTCATCGGCCACCAGTGTCGTCAAAATTCTTGGAGGTGACAAACTAACTGTCCTCGTTACTTTTGGCTTTTCATTGGGGTTATTTTGAGTCTTATCTCACCAGTTATATGCTACATTCTTTTCAATATACTTTGTAAATCATGTACAGTTTTTCCTGATTGAAACAGAATCATCCACATATTCTAGGTATGCAGTTTCTACTACCAATATAATTCAAATTTCTTTCCTCTTTTTTACAACTGTTTTCAAATTAGAAAATTTATTAAAATGGTAAGTAAAAAGAGAGGATTAACACTCCATTATACTAGTCCACTATTTACTGCAAATTTGTTTTGCATATCTGACAGGGATGTCAAGGTCATGCAAGAAATTCCACAATAATTTTGGTCTGCAGTTGCTGTTAAATTCCTTCTCGTAATAAAAAGAAAAAACAATCCGTTATATCGTTTTAAATTTTATGATTTGTAGCCCGACATAAATTAACATAAATTTGAGATCTGTAAAGCTTCTGCCTTTTCTAAAACCAGCTTGTTCATCTTTCATCTGTAAGTATTTTATCACTTTCTTTTCCACCCTATGGAGTATAAGTACAAATACTCATTATATATATATATATATGTATATTTATATATCATATATATATTATATATATATATTATATATATATATATATATACCTCAGTAATATAAAAGAAAGAGAGTGAGATAGAGAGGGGGGAGGAGCGTAACTGTGACTGAAATGCATTCACAGGATTGATAAATTGTATTGGTACTTTAATAAAAAAAATTGCAAAGTTAATTTTATTATAATTTAACTGATCAAATTCAATTTTGACAACTAGTATAGAGGCTATCTCTTAAAAATATCGACGACTTCCGAGCAATAACTTTGTGTATATTATTCTACCACATTCCTGAGAATTCCCAAATTATCACAAATCCAAAGAAACATTAAAACAACGCCGAACACTGAAGAAGAAAAAGCTAAAACGCCAAGAAAATGAGGCGCAAGAAGAAGGTGACCTGTAGTCCAGTACTACCAATTTACCAAACGGAAAGAGGAAGAAGAAGAAGATAAACAAGGATATGTCAATGTTGTCATACGATGGAGCTCGTATACCATGAAAAGGTAGGCGAATTTGACGTAAATAATTAGTTTTATGAATTAGATTATAATAAAAGGTGATATGTCGTCTCCGCCAATTGAAGTTTGGCCATAATGGGAAGCCTGGGCTGTAGCGTAGGCCTGTATATGTTAAATGGTGACTGCTAATTGAATAGGAGGATAGTAGGCCTACTAGGCTAGCTAGCCTGTTAAGGCTTAGGCCCTCTTAGCTAGGTCTACCTTAGGCAATTCGAACTTGGGCCCACCTTAAAACAACCTAGTATAAACAAATTAATTGGTCTGGAATAGAAAAACTTCATTAGACATTAGTAGGTAGCTATTTCAGTAGTAAGTTGGCCTACTAGGGTAGGCCTATTATAGGTAGGCTAATTGGGACGTAGGTCATTGTAATACCTATATTACTTGGGCTAGACCTATTTTATTTTTTTGCCAAAATAGGCAATAAATTATTGTAAATGTAAATCCATTTTATTTTTTAAGGTACTACCTAAGGTACTACTACTACCTAGGTATACTCTGTTTTTTTTTCATCTGTTCATCCGCCTGTGGTGTTTTTGTATGGAAACACTGCGTCCCGGGCTTTAGATAGTTACGCTAATTGTAAGTTTTAGGTAAACAAAAGGATATCTGGGTGTACATTCGTAACTGAAAAGTGTTTTAATAATTTACTGTATGCGAATTACACCGTTAATACAATTACTATCCAACTTACAACCTGCTCGACATACGACCACTCGTACTTACAACCTTACTTCAGACAGTTGACCATTGAGTTACTTGGCACTGCGCCATCTCATGAGAACTCTCATCACTCAGGCAGCATCAGTTTGAGTTACCCTGCCCTATCTGCAGCATCATTTGGTATTAACTGTACTGTAGACTGAATTGCAAACCAATTTATGTAAGAATCAACTTCTGACATGCATGCAAGAACCTAACCCCATTGT
>NC_087216.1:24475531-24495964 GCF_015104395.2 Macrobrachium nipponense | reverse complement strand
CTAAGGGTTGTGGGAAGGGGAGGAGGAGGAGAGGCCTCTGAACATGGCAGAGGTCTCCGAGATCGCGTCTTTTCGCGCGCTTTTTATTTATTTTAGTTTTTCCTGCCTCTCTCGACTTCCTTTGTCTAAAATGGATTCGTCTCTATATATTTCAGTATTATAAATTATAAACATATATATACATATCTTTCCGTTGTTTTCTCCTTTAGAACGTATGGCACCAAAATGGGTAGGCCTACTACAGCCTTCCAGCTCCTCAGCAAGTCTTCAGCGAATGAAGGCTCTATAGGCCTACGGCCTTTTCTTAACTTCAGTGGACGTTGGTACTACCCATTATATATATATATATATATATATATATATATATATATATATATATATATATATATATATATATAAAAATATATATATATATATATATATATATATATAATATATATAAAATTTTCCTAGTCTTGCGTCGTTTTCTCCTTGACAAAAGACGACACCAAAAGTGAGTAGTACTGGCCTTTAGGAATGGAGTGGCTAGGCATATGTCCTTTCCTTGCCTCAGCAGAAGTAATTCCTTTACATATTACAGTATTATAGCATGAATACATACGTATTCATGCATATCTTGCGTCGTTTTCTCCTTTAGTACGTCTGCCACCAAAAAGAGTAGGCCTACAGCCTTCCAAATCCTCAACAAGTATTTAGAAATGAAATAGTTAGACCTACGTACTTTTCTTGACCGCAACAAACGCTGATACCCATTAGGTCTACCTATCTGGGTTGATAACGTCTATTATCATATAATAAATCTAATAGTTAGTATATATGGCCTCTTGGGGAGTATACCTATTTCTAAAGGCAATTACAAATGGGACGAACAGCCTAGTTCAATTTTATAGGCCGAATAAGACAAAAAAAAAATAAAAACTGGTAGATCGCATCAAATTACATATTTCACTTGTTACAGCGGCATGGGTTGTACCCTTACTCGTCTTGAAATGGATTAAATGTCGTTGTACAGTGCAATGAACATTCTAAGTTAACTTTAACTGTTTGTTCTCCTGAAACTAAACTGCAGAAGCAGAGAAATAAACCGAGTCTAGGCAGAACACCAACCAAGCAAGCAACTCACTACAGATGTCTCCCCTTGTTTCACTCTTGTAGAGCTGTAGATAAGGCAGAGAGAGAGAGAGAGAGAGAGAGAGAGAGAGAGAGAGAGAGAGAAACTAAATAAACAGGAGGACAGTGATCAGGGAGTGAGAGAGAGAGAGAGAGAGAAGAGAAGAGAGGAAGGACTTACCAAGATGCAATTCACTAGAAAAAATAAATCTCCCTAAGTCGCCCCATTTTCTCCAGAGGACAATGATCAGGAGTGAGAGAGAGAGAGAGAGAGAGTCTCTCTCGTGAGATCGGAAGCCCGTGGTCTTCCCACGCCCTTCGTGTCAGGAACGGCAGAGGCAGGAACTCCTCCTCCCTCCGTCGGACCAATTACTAGGTGGCGGCGCCCAGGCCCTTCGTCACCTCTGGACCGAAGATACTTTTGGGTATTATTCATCGGAAGGTCGCCATTTGCCTTACCTCAAGACAATTACGACAATTTCAGAAAGTTTCTTTTCGAACGTCACTTTTCCTTTGTCCGCTTATTGATTTTGTTTGTGTATTTACTCATTTATTCTTAAATAGACTCATTTCTCTCTTTTATTTTATTTTCAGTCTTGCAACAGCGTCGCAGCAAAGATGGTCATCCCCGGAATAAGTAACTTTGGTATGTCATCATTAGGCCTATGATCCTTAAAAAGATAAAAATGGGCCTATATTTACCTAACCTTCAAGTCAAACCTATGCTAGAATAATGTTATAGGCCTAATTTAACCATTAGTTCAAGAGAATATGTTGTTACTCTGTTTACCCGTTTCAATTTCACCAAATAACTAGGCGATTATAACAACAACAACATTGTATCCCGACTATGAAATCTCTGCTTGAAAAATGTTATCGGACTAATTTAGCCATTTCTTCAAGAGAATATGTTGCTCTACTGTTTGCGCTCCTTAATTACATCAAATACCCAGGGAAAAATTAAAAGATATTGTCCAGACTCTCAAACCTCAACTAAGAATTTATTTTGCCTAATTTAACAATTAGTTCCTAAGAGTATGTTACTAATCTGTTTACGTGACTTAATTACATCCAATAACCATGAAAAAATTTTAAAAATTATTATGTCCAGACTCGCAAACCACAACTAGGAATATGTTATAGGCGTAATTTCAGTTTACTCCCCTTAATATCATCAAGTAACCAGGGAAAAATTACAAAAAATATTCCATTATCAAATAACCAAGGATAGATTACAAAAAATATTGTGTCCAGACTCTCAATCCTCGACTAGGAAAATGTTATAGGGCTAAATCAACTGGGAAACTGTCATGGGCCTAATTTAACAATTAGTTCCAAAGAGTATGTTGCTATGCATGCTGTTTACGACCCTTAATTTCATCAAATATCAGGGACAGATACAAAAATACTGTGTTTAGACTCAAACCTCAACTAGAAAAATGTCATAGGCCTAATTTAACCATTAGATTACGAAATCACGTCGTTACGCTGTTCAGCGTCTGTTTCATTAAATAACCAAGCAATGACAAAGGTATTGGTTTCCAAACTCTCAGGACTTTACTTGAAATATTTAATAAGCCTAATGCAACCATCAGTTCAGGAGAAAGTTGCTATGCCGTTCAAGTGCCTCAATTTCAACAAATGACTAAGGAAACATTGGCCCACTTCGATTCCCCGTGACATACCGAAGACGAGAACTTCTATGCTTGTCTCACAACAGCCGTTGCTTGTCAGTCAAAACCGTTTCTTGGCAGATGCATCGTTAGAGAAATTAAACTCTTGATTCGTTACAAGAAATACACGCTCCGGCGCCATCATGCAACTGCCCTTATTACAATTAATTAACGACAAGACAACCGCTAACTGTTTTTCACCGGCGAAGGCGAACCAACGGCGGAAGACTGCAATTACGGAAGGGAGACCTCCTCCACCACCCCCTACCTCCCGCCCTCGTCGTCGACATGGTTAATGACGTGCGTCTTTGGACTAATTCTCGGTTTCCAGCGATAATATCCTGCTCCCTGATCACTCTGGCGGGCTGCTCGCTCCTGCATGTTACAGGAAAACCGCGGGCACGCATATACAGAAGGCTATAACACACAGACTCCTATAATAATAATAAAAAAAAAGGAGTTCCCATGAGAGCGAAAGCCAGGGGCCGTAACTTGAAACATAAAAATACCATTTCTCAAGAAAAAGAGAGCCTGAAGGCTTGCAGAATAGAATAAACTATAGAATGAAGGCCAAAGGCCAAGCGCTGGGACCTATATATTGACTTGGGGTCATTCAGCGTTGCGAGGGACACAGAGTGAAAAGGTTTGAAAGCGTAACAGGAGGAAAACCTCGTATTTGCATTACGTCAATATTGTCTGGAGGGGGTTGAGGGAAGTAAGATGGAAGGGAGTGCTTATGGGCGGAGGTATACAGCAAAAGGAATTCAAGGGGGTTGTAGCTAGAGGCCGAAAAAAAACTTAAATAATGCCCACAGTGCTCAGCATCAGTTGCACTGATGGCACTATAGTACTATACATCCTATGGAGGAAGGCTTACATACAGGATCTTAAAACAGTTTAAGACCAACAATAGTTTGAACCAGTTCCCAAGAGGAGAACCAACCGTGAGTCAGAGAAAGAACTTGACACCACCGAAGGTCATCATCATCGACTTGAAGTCAAACAACAAAAAAGCTACGCCAGCAGAATGATGGGACTAAAGGAGAACAGGACGACTTTGGCGGAAACTTGTAATTGTTGGGAGAGAGAAAGAGAGCCCTCCTCAACCTCCTCCTCAAACCTCAACCGCAGCACGAGAGCGCTTGCGCTCCCCACGTGCTGAAGTTCCCACGCCTCCTCCGTCCTATACCTGGTCTTCCTCCCTTAAATCTACAAGTCCTTCTCAGTTCTCAGGACCTCTCTCCCCCCAAAAGATCACGGCCCGGAACCAGTTAATGTTTGTTCCATATCACAAAATAATCCCGGGAGAAGGAATAGTCGTTTCACGGTCATCTGACTCCGCGGCGGAGGATGACGAGTCATGTCTGCAGTCGAATTATCATCAACTGCCACTGAATTCTTTATTCTTTAGAGGTTGTTTGCCTTTACGTTTCGTTTTAAACTAGTTGGAACGGGTGATGTTTCAATTTCAACAAAGTTAGGAATCTTTCCTTTAAGGCTGACTGCAAGCAAATATTTGCTTGCTAAAGTACGACTTGAGATGTACTTATGCCTTAAGTTTCCAAATAAACGCCATATACTTTAGCTTGAATTCCTAGCTTAAATTGCAAGCTTGTTCTATAAGAAAATGATTAATCTTAAAAATTTTATTTCAATTAAAAATGTTTTATTTCAATTTAATGTTTTTCAATTTAATCTGTTTACTTCAATTTAATCTGTGTCCTAATTCAGTCAGAGTAATAACCCAAAATGTCAACACTGCAATTCCTTCCATTTGAAGTTTTTATTGTAACCCGCCCTCCTTCCCCCCCCCTTAAAAAATAAAAAAAAAAAAACTGCAGAACCAATTACCCCAACGTATCATTCTGTAATTAACTATAGCCACGTCCCACTGGGCAATTAACAGGTAGCTGTTATACCAGACCCTAACATTAAAGACAAGATAGCTGGGTGTTGCATTTAACTGCTTGAACACAGTCCACCAAACCAAACCTAGCAGGAGTACAAGACTTTTGTCTTTTAATATATTTGGACCTTATGGCTTAAAATAGTGGCAGGAGACCCTTCAATGCTAGTTTTAGTTACATTAATCACTAATGGCCAATTTATAAATCCTGACCATATCAGTCATCTTATCCACTAAAACACATTTAAAACAAATCCAACGCTGTAGTCTATACAAAGTACCTTATCCTCCCATTAATCTTATAACAGCGGTCACTAGTTTCGCATCATTACAAGATATTAGTAACCTTACTTCCAGAGCACCCAACATAACCAGTATTTTTAAACGGACAGTATATAAATAGCGAAAAAAATAAAATTCTATCTCAACGTTACGGTAGATTTCCAAAACAGTGCTAGATTAGTCCAGACAAGACTGAATGTTAGGATTCATTCTAAAGGGCCTGTCCACACGACCGGGCCTGATCGGCGTGCTCCGGGGTGGGGTTTGACGGGCAAATTCTGGCGGACTTATTCGTGAATGTTGTCCACACGGGTGAGGCGATGGAGAGGTGGGCGAGACCGACGATGCCAGTAGTGTGTTCAGTGCGGTACGATAAACATGGTGCCTACCGCAAAGGAGAAGATAGTGTAGCATGATAATTGCTTTGTGTATGATGAAAAAGAAGAGAATATGGTGCAAAGAATGGCTCAGAAAAAGAAAAAGAAATGTATATGGTTAACGTACGTCTGCCAGGGTCGAAGCTCAAGCCATCGAGCACCACCATGGTGATTTTGGCTACAAGACCCATCGGGCAATTTGACGGTTTGCCCGTCAAGTGTGCCCGTTAGAGGGGAAGTCCGCCGATCAGGCCCGATCGTGTGGACAGGCCTTTAAGCAATTCTCATGTCAATTTGCATGGTTCAGCAACGTGGGACCCCTTTGTGGATAAATTTAAGCGGCTTATGATAAGTTATTGGAAATCTTTTTAACTCTCCAAAACCTTTGAATTGTATGCTTCCTGAGCACCCCGGAAATATAAGTTCTACTTTCCAGGCTTCCAAACCTTTGAATTTTAAGCTACCAGGACATTCCAAACACCATAACAGTTAAAAGGCATTCTTTACCTCAGGCTGCCAACCTTTGAATTATGTTTCCAAACATAGAAAAGTCTTAAAAGACTTCATATACTCCAAGATAGTGTATGGATCAACCTAATAAAATTAAAACTTTCATACTTGCAGTTTTTATTTATTTCTATTCAAACCAACTCAAGTAACTACAATCTGCATATTCAGCCACTTAACCAGTCGAAAAATGGCTGCAATTTTAGCCACTAAAGCCACAAATGGCTGCACCAATCAGCCACTCTACCAGCAGGGCCGGATTTAGGCATGTGGATGCCCCTGGGCAATCAAGTGTGTGGAGGCCCACCCTGCTTGAGGCGGGTGGCGAGCGAAGCAAGCCTCACCGGGGGTCGCTGTAAGCTCCACCGGGAAATATTCATTGCCGATCCTGCCAGTAATGAATTTTGGTAATCTTAATAAATTGTGCAAAATGACCTCTCCTGACTCTGCACACTAGTATAAAAAGTTTATGAAAAGCAATTTCAAATAAATAGCATGCGTTTTATTACCACAAATCTAAATGTTAGTTTGCCTTCACTCATCAGGACTTCACACCTGACTGTACAAACTGACCATTTTTCGAAGGTGCATGACCCATACTCAGTGCCGCCAATCTTAAAATCAAAGTTTCTTCGTAGAATAGAAAAACTATAGCGGTATCTGTATTTACAGACCACACTTTACGAGACTTGGCCCTTGCAAATTTGGTGATCAATATGTCAAAGTCAATGTCTGAGGATGTCATACTCAATGCTCATCAAAGCCAGGTGACTGAGTCGATCATTATTTTGTAAACCAACAATGCATTCAAAAATAGATATAGGAGGTAATTTTAGGGGTAACTGTAAACAGCCTAAATTTCTAATAATCATGTTTTTTACTTTGATTTTACTGTAGTTTTCAGTGGTGAAAAAAGATTATCATAAATATCCACAATTTTGTTTTATTCCAGACTAAAAAAAACTTATTCCATATATTTTTACAGAAATTAAAAATTATTTAAGCCTGGGTCCTTTTTTTGAGGCCCCCTAAAATGTGGAGGCCCCTGGGCAGGTGCCCTCATTGCCCACCGCTAAATCCGGCCCTGTTACCAGTCTACAAATGGCTACACCCCTCAGCCACTTGAACGTACTGACTAAGGCTTCTTGCAAGCAGCCAATCTGTGTAGTTTCAATTTCAGCTACCCAAGCAGTCTGGTATAGCAATTTTAAAAGCTAACATGACTACTCTTCTGACCAACCAACCTGTAAAGGAATGAAGTCTATTAGACAAAAGTTCCCAGTATAGGGTAGGAGATAATTTTTATCTTAACTTTTAATTTAAGATTAGGGACACTTAATATTGGTTAAAGAAAATATTAACACTAGAACCTGAAAGAACTCAGAAGTTCATTGCTAGACAATCTTTCCAGTTACGATTTTTTTAAAATAGGATTTATATCTAGTTTCATATCTTAGTATAACTAGTGATATTAAAAATAACAATAGCTGTACTACAATAAATTATCTTAGTAACCTTAAACTCCAAATAGAGCAAAATAAAGCAAGATGAAGTCTCCTTTCCTTAGTTAAAGTCAATATTCAACTTACCACAATTAGTTAAAGGAAAAAGAACCACAATTAGTTAAAGGAAAAAGAAAAAAAGATGCAAGCCCCCTCATGTCAAGCGGTAGACTAAAAGTCTACCGCATGACACTAGGACATCCTCCCCCTTCAGGGGCGTCGCCCCTGAAGGAGGAGGAATAGGTCATGCAAAAGGATTGAGATACTAAAAGAATGTTTCTCACCCTGTAGTTCAATATAGTTACCAACAATGCAGCTGAAGATAAGAGCTTCCGTTGCGATGCAGGATCCAGAAATCTGGAAAGTAAGATAGTCCATATAAAATCACGCCAAAGTTCAACAATAACAGCGAAACAAGTCACAGGCTTAAAATAGGTCTAGGTGTGATCGTAAGTAGATTACCGAACACTCCTCTGAAGATGAAGATCAGCCACTTAAGAACATAGAATATCCATCAGTAACGTCACGCAAAATTAACATTAATCGAAACTAAAACTAATCTGGCAAACTAATAACTAAAATAAGAGCAGGACGTAGCTTAACAAAAGCAGAAATTTCAACCGTCAAACCGTCCACCACGCAAACTTCTTATACAGACGATAACTTCGACGAACTTCGCAAATAACCATATCTCATACGATAGTGCGTAAGTGAACTTATGAAGATCGTCAAGTTAACAACCCAAGGATGATGAAGGCAGCTAAGATTATACCATTTTTACTCTTTTTAAAAAGCTCATAAGCGAGTGGTGGATCCTTGAGTAGTTCATTTAGCGACCGATAGGTGGCAGTAACGTACAGTGTGTTTTACTCAGAGTTGATCGTGAAATGGTATATTACGGAAAAACGGTAATAATTGATCGTTTATTATATATATATACATATATATATATATAGGTCATTATATATACTATATATATATATATATATATATATATATATATATATATATAAATATATATCATATCTTATAGTATATACTATATATATATTATTATATATATATATATTATAGTATATATAAATAATATATATATGATATATATTATATATATATATATTATATAATATTATATATATATAAATATATAATTATATATATAATAATTAATTAAATATAATATATAATATATTATACGTACTGATTTCTTGTTGTTACTTAAGTATAAGTGGTTAATACTTTTTACTTATTTGTCTTTTGTATTAGTATTACTTTAAATGATTTCCAGGTTCTCTTGCGTTGAAATAATAAGGTAATTGCTGGTGGCCACTATTTACATCCGTTCACAACCAGTGAAGTATAGAACTCTCTCTCTCTCTCTTAGATAGATATATTACTAAAACTTTTTAGTATTCATTTTTTTGCAGGAATTTTATTAGGGAACAAAGTTCTTGAGCTAAAATTTCCTAGGTTTTTAAAGTGATTATTTTTTTATAGTATAGTCACGTCTTAAATCCTTTCTTACCTGATATTCATGTTACTTTTTTTTTGGTGTGGATTATATTGGGAGCAAAGTTCTTGAGCTAAAATTATATCTATTACAATTTCCTTCGGGTATATTATTAAAGATAAATTATATTCTGTGAATAGTTACAGATAAGATTTCTCCTTTTCCAGAGCTGATAGATAAATTAGTGTCACTATGGAAGGATCCACAGAACCAATATACCATTGGGGTGGGGTGGGGTGGGGGGATAGTAGTGCCGACAGTGCACCTCATGCGGTGAGTTGCAACCCCTTGCGTTCCTTTTACTGTCCCTCCTTTCGTATTCTCCTTCTCCCATCTTACTTTCCACCCTCTCCTAACAATTGATTCATAGTGCAACTGCTTTGAGGTTTTCCTCCTGTTACACCTTTCAAACCTTTAACTGTCATACGTTTCAGCGCTGAATGACCTCATAGGTCCCACTGCTCGGCCTTTGGCCTTAATGCTATATTCGATTCACTTCAACTCGGAACCAATTGACATTTCTCGTGATTATATATATATATATATATATATATATATAAGATATATATATCTATAATCTATATATATAATATATATATGATATATATATATATATATATATATAATATATATATATTTATACAAACTGTGTTCATGTCTGGTGAATTCAAGTGGGGGTTCTTAAAGAACAGTCTAGTTTTATCATTTTCCATTTAAAGGGGGGGGACTCTAGCCCTGAATACCTACCTGACCTACCCCGCAGACGTGGAAGTCCAGTACCGGCTTCCAGCAAACTACATAATTGACTACCTGCGTGGCCATAACAGCATCCAACAGATGGTTCAGCTGAAGAACCCAACGACTTCGAAACGTAATTATGATTTTGTAATGAATGAAACTACGAATTTGAAAGCTGTAGAATATAATAAGTACCCTTATACCCACTCACTCCCAGGCCGTAAGTAGGATAAGACATTTTATGTGTGTCTAACGTAACTTTACCTTGACTTTACCCGTTTTGCTGATGGATTTTCCTTTCTTTGCATTCCAGAGCAGTTACAGTCCTAGTACCGGCCACGCCCTCAGTTGCCTAATTACGCTGAGTGTCAGAGAGAGAGAGAGAGTATATATATGAATATATATATTTATATATATATATATATATATATATATATATATATATATATATAAACAATTCATACACTTATATACAGTGTCTGTGTACTTGTTTATGTATACATTTGTGCGTATTTGTATAATATTTCTGACATTTGGAGGTGATGCCAAACTTTACACGTGGACTATGTTTGGAATCATATCTTCCACCTCTCGTCAGAACTTTTTATTATCTCATAAAATGATATATATATGTATATATATATAATATATATATATCTATATATATATAATAATATATATATAATATATAACATGCTAGAGAAACGCGTGCATTTTTTCATTCTACACGCTTTGCACTAGATAGACACCACTTAAAGATCTTTGCAGCATCTTTTTCGGCCCTCCCTATACCCTGTAGCTTATTTCATCATCACTTTCACTGTATCTCCGTTCATATTCTCATCCTTTTTCCGTTTTACTTTCCTCCTCCCTCTCCTTACGACTGCGAAATTTTCTCCTGTTACGCCTTTCAAATCTTTTTTACTGTCAATTTCACCCTTTTAGCCCTGATTGACTTCGTAGGTCCCAGCGCTTGGACTTCATTTTATTGTTCCATTCCATTCCTTCACGCCCTCATCGAGAGCTCCTTAATAAGCCAATTACCCGTCAAGTCGTGGGGCATACAGTTTCCCCTTGGGAGGTCATTTATCATACTAACACAGCGAGCTATAATTAATGTCCATTTCAGCAGGCCAATCCACAGCTACCCTTTCCAAGACGAAGTTTGGTCAATACGTTGGCACCATCTCCTTCTTCGTCCGGACCACCCTCTCGTTTCCATATACCCTGGAGAGTCGTTAGCTCCTCCTCTTCATTTCGTCCCTCAGTGGGGGCCGTCCTCAAGGGCACGGCTTTGCCCAAAAACTCGGGGGGGACCCAGATCGGCACAAAGTGCGGATTAGCCAAACGAGGTTTGGGCACCCCTCGAAGCGCCGCTTCTGTGTCCGTTCGCGTTGGATCAGGCCTGATCTGACCTGCCCCACGGGTCATTAGGCTCCAGAAATACCCCATGCCCGAGTGCCATTAGGGTAAAGTGCGGTATCCAGCTGTTATAATGAAGAGCGCTGATCGGTGAGTATAGCTGGGGCTTCTAAAAATAGGACAGACTTATTGGACAAACAAGTAGGGCTTGTTTTCTAGTTTCTCTGAGGAAATATCTGAGAGAGAGAGAGAGAGAGAGAGAGAGAGAGAGAGAGAGCGCGCTCAGTTGCTGAGAGCTAACAAGATTAATTAACCAAAGACCGATCAGTTTGCAGATTTCTTACAATGATCAATAATTATACAGACAGAAGTATGACAAACAGAACATCGACTGGCACAACAAACCAATGCACGGACAATACATGAGACAGACTAAAGAACTAGCCAGCGATGACACGTGGCAATGGCTACAGAGGGGAGAGCTAAAGAAGGAAACTGAAGGAATGATAACAGCGGCACAAGATCAGGCCCTAAGAACCAGATATGTTCAAAGAACGATAGACGGAAATAACATCTCTCCCATATGTAGGAAGTGCAATACGAAAAATAAAACCATAAACCACATAGCAAGCGGATGTCCGGCACTTGCACAGAACCAGTACAAAAAAGAGGCATGATTCAGTGGCAAAAGCCCTCCACTGGAGCTTGTGCAAGAAACATCAGCTACCTTGCAGTAATAAATGGTACGAGCACCAACCTGAGGGAGTGATAGAAAACGATCAGGCCAAGATCCTCTGGGACTATGGTATCAGAACAGATAGGGTGATATGTGCAAATAGACCAGACGTGACGTTGATTGACAAAATCAAGAAGAAAGTATCACTCATTGATGTCGCAATACCATGGGACAGCAGAGTTGAAGGAAAAAATGGATAAGTATCAAGACCTGAAAATAGAAATAAGGAGGATATGGGATATGCCAGTGGAAATTGTACACATAATCATAGGAACACTAGGCACAATCCCAAGATCCCTGAAAAGGAATCTAGAAAAACTAGAGACTGAAGTAGCCCCAGGACTCATGCAGAAGTGTGTGATCCTAGAAACGGCGCACATAGTAAGAAAAGTGGTGGACTCCTATGGAGGAAGGATGCAACCCGGAACCCTACACTGGATAAATACCACCCAGTCGAATTGGAGGACTGTGATAGAGCAAAAAAAAAAAAAAAAAAAAAAAAAAAAAAAATAATAAAATAATAATAATAATAATTGACTTACTCATCTACTCAAGTGCTCTTGCGTTGCCAAACGCAACGGTTAACAAAATAACAAAACAAGTATCTGTATATATAATAATAATCAATAATAATTAATTAATAATGAATATAATTGACTGTCTCATCTACCTCAAGTGTTCTTGCGTTGCCATACGCAACGGTTAAAAAAATAGACATTAAAATCTCTGTGTATATAATAATAATAATAATAATAATAATAATAATAATAATAATAATAATAATAATAATAATTGACTGACTCATCTACCACAATGCTCTTGCGTTACCAAACGCAACGATCCCCCCCGCCAAAAAAAAGAAAAAAAAAATAGACAAGCGAGGGTCGCGCACAATTTCCGTATGGCACCTGAAGACGAGCAGAGGAGACCAGTTCTTCGTAAAAATTTGCCTTTTTCTCCACACTTCCGAAATTCCGAGTTTCCTTCCGACCCCCGAATTCGTCCCGTCTCCGGTGGGCAAAACGCCCCCCCCCCCCCCAACGACTGGCTCCCCTCTCCGGGCGCCTGCAATTTCGCAAGCATGACCACCTGCGTTGTGGTCCCGTAAGGCTTTGCAAGTCTGGTGGAGTGTGTACTCAGTCTTTTGTTTGTTATTTTTGACAGGAACATTTATTCATTTATTCGTATAAGTTCACAAATATCTACTATGATAAAGGTTGTTAGAAATATTAGTTCATACATGTGCGTATATTACTTTCTTATAATTAATAATATGTGCTTATTTCTGTATATTTATGATTATTTTGTTTTTTATGTATTATTATTATTTGCGCATTCCGTTTTTTTATTCTTTATCGTATTATCTGTTTATTCATTCTTTTTTTTACAGTAATATCTGTTTATTCATTAGTTTTTTAAATTCACAAATATATATGTCGATGGTATCTCTAAGATTAGTTGTGTTTCAAATATTCGCTCGTTTTTGAGCCTATATTACTTTTTTAATTACATTTCTTTATTTCTTTGTATTCATCTTCATTTTTATTTTTTTTCATGTATTCTTATCAACTGTATTTGTGAATTTGCATTCATTCTCCTTCAAGTATTCTAACCTTAACAAAATTACTATTAATAAGTATTTAATATTTTAGCATAGACGGAACTGTTAAATTTTATTTCAAGTTATAATTATTTTTAGCGGTAATATCATTGCTGTTAGTGTGTAATATAAATTAAGTCTTATCTTTTTTTAAATAACTGAATTCTGATCAATTGTAATAAATATTTTTAACCTTATTGTAATATGTCAGTACTAATATAGTTATTTTCAAAGTCTCTACAAGATCTGGGCTACGAAAGTTAATGCAATGATTAAAAATGCATTTTATGCAATAATAATAATAATAATGATAATAATAATAATAATAATAATAATAATCCGGAATCTCTCACATTATAAAATCCACCCAGTCGAATAGGATGATTGTGATAGAAAATATTGGTAGTAGAAGTAGTAGCAGTAAGTAATAATAATAATAATAATAATAATAAGTAATAATATAATAATAATAATAATAATAACAACAAACACTAGTCCCCAAACCCAAAGCAATCAGGCTAAGTCATTTAGAGAGATATAATTATACCTCCCTTAATGATTGGTCAATATATCTCCGAGCTTTGTCAAGAAAATCATCATATATATATATATTATGAATATATATATATAATATATATATTTATATATATAAATATATATATATGTGTGTGTGTGTGTGTGTGTGTGTGTGTGTATGTATTGTGTATATATATATAATATATATATATATCATATATATATATATATATATATATATATATATATACATTAATATAATATATATATATATATATATCTATATATATATATATGTATATATATATATGTATATATATATCATATATATATATATATATATATATATATATATTTAATTAACAAGTTTTCTCTTTATGGATGAGACGAGACATTATGCATCTTGAAAGAAGGTAGTATACGATAACATAATTAACAATTAACTGAAATAATAACTGTTATTAGGACAGATCTGACACGCCGAGTGGAATGTCTCATTCACCCCACAACCCCAAATGTATCAATGTATTGATACATTGACATAAACGCGAAGAAACAGAAAAACAAATGACTACTACATCACCACGAGAGACAGGAAGCCTTGACGTAGTACCATACAGTTTTGTTTATTAGCGAAAGGGTTTATCGTCATTTCTTGTCTGTTGTCGTCCGCTGTTCTGACGATAAGGCATTTGTCTGAACAAACATGATAACACAAAGACATTTTCTCAGTGGACGTTTTGTTATTATCATTATATTATTATTCAGAAGATGAAGCCTATTCGTATGGAATATGGCTACCGCGGAGGTCATTAACTTGAAATATTCGAACTTCTAAGAGTTTACTGTTTATTATTATTATTATTATTTATTTATTATTTATATTCTATCTCAGCCATCCTATTCGACTGGGTGGTATTTATGGTGTGAGGTTCCGGGTTGCCCCCTGCCTCCTTAGGAGTCCATTACTTTTCTCACTCTGGGAGTTGCTCCTAACGGCACGCTCTTCTGTATGGGTCCTCTCTAATTTAGGGGAAAAGTAACTCTCTCTCTCTCGTTGCCAAGCTTACTGGAAGCTTCATCAAAGATTGAGCTTCCAGATCATCTAAAAATCCAAATGTATTATATATGACATATAGGACTAAAAGAAGGTTATTTACCTCTCTCTCTCTCTCTCTCTCTCTCTCTCTCTCTCTCTCTCTCTCTATATATATTATCTATATATATATATATATATATATATATATATATATATATATATATACCTCGTTCCCTCGGGAACTTGGGTATGGAAGAAAGGGCATTGGTACGTGTTCAAAAGGTCGCATTATCCTGTACGAGATAAAAAAATATAATTCGGATATGAAAATAAACATTATTCTTCTTGTTAAGAAGCTTGCGTGAATACTTCTGCCTATTTGGAGAAGGAAAGTTGGTACAAAAAACATTCTGCTTTCATTAAAAAATCTTATTTTTTTTTTTTATTGAAAACGCAGACGTTATAGAGCTACCAAAACAAAACACTGAACGTCTCTCTGATTTGCGGAAGCAATCGAACTTTTATTTATTTACTTATTTTTTTCGACGGTTCCTAGAAGAGGTGAAAGCAATTTTGGCGCGGATTTCTCCGACCCAGGGTTTTCACAAAGCCCTGAAAAAGAAAGCAGGAAATTTCTCGTTATCGAACCTTCTTTCTCGGGGCGAAAGCATTTTCACTATTGAGAGAGAGAGAGAGAAGAGAGAGAGAGAGAGAGAGAGAGAGAGAGACAGATATCTTCGTCCTGAAATTTGGCCCGCGGATAAGACCATGCAGGCGAATGAACTGAATCCAGGTGCTGTTTCTTTGATTTGCGCCTTAAAATCTGTCATCAAAAGCTAATTTTTGCGCATTCTCGCTTTCTCATAAGTAATCTGTCGTATCTCCGTGTTTTGAGATAGGTAAAATAAACAAATAGGACCCTTATTGCTTGCTGATAGCAAGTTAGACGCCATGAAAAAAATAGATATGGCACAACGACAAAAGTACCACTGAAATCTCAAAGCTTTTCGTAAAGAAGAAGAAATCTCAAAATACGAGACTACAGAAAATGGGGCAACGCGCATGCGCGCACACCGTCAATCACAAAAGCCACGCTGACGCGAAAAAGAAAAAAAAAAAAAACCATCGGTACCTACTCGGTAGTAAACAGAGGACAAGGAAGGAGAAAGGATGAGGGAGAGTCTAGGTGTACTCATCGTCCTGTGATGCAGAACCTATAGGAGGGGGAGGGTTAGGGGGGGGGGCCATGGTGAAAGGGTAGGAAGGAGAGGTTGAACGGCACAACGAAACAGCCAAAGGTGAAACCCATGGTTAGCCATCAATGAGCGGGAGGGAGGCAGGTGTATGTGTGTATGCCTGCGCGCGCGCGCGTGTGTGTTACCTGTTAAAATAAAAAGCAAAACAGACCACTGGTCCGTCCCTACCTATACCCCCACCTTTACAGCGCCAGCTACAGAGGAGACAGGACAGTATATTATACTGCCTTCCTCCTAAGTCCTCCGTCGGAGACCACCACTGAAGCCATTGCGTCTAGATCTCTATCTCGCTACAAAGACCAGCCGACTCTTCTTTTTTAAACCGTCCTCCTGGCCTGCATCAGAGCCTCTCTCTCTCTCTCTCTCTCTCTCTCTCTCTCAGGTGCAATCATATTCCTGCAGTGGACGCTAACGGCGGGAAAATAAATTATCTACACTCGGGTCTTATGAGCTAAACAGATACGCGGTCGTGTCCACAGACACTCGCCGAGATTAATGGCCGTGTGGGTGGAGGGGGGGGGGGGGATTATGCAAGGTCGTTAATATGTATATATCTTGTTGTTTTTATTTAGTGAGGCTTTGGACTTTGTAAATAAGGAAAATACGTTGGGTGTTAGATAATCTACGTCTAATGTGTATTTATTTGTAAAGATTGTTGCATCTAGAAGTAGTAGCAAGTATAGCCGATGGCCTCTGCAACGGCTCAAGGTTTGATACGTCCTGAAAATAGGATTGAGAAAGAAAACAATAATTAGGCCTAACAAAAAACCGATAGACCAACTTAAACAAAAAAGATTTTTGCCTTAACAAGGGAAAAAGAAAGTAGACTGGGAATGTAAGAATTCTAAAGTTTAGTGGGGTCTAACCCATGTATTTCAAGCCCTAGCCCTTTTATATATTCATATGTATTTATTTTCGTAAGTTTGTTACTTTACATTTGTTTAATTTCTTGAGCGATGCTCCCAGACCCTTACAATCCTTCTCACTTTCCCTGACGAAGATATATCTTAACATTTACTCGAATAGAAACAGACTAATAAAATTTTCCACCCATCTATGACAGGTAAACCATTAGCCTCGATCAATCCTAAATAACCAATCCTTGAACACGCGAGAAATTAAAAAGAAAATATCCTTACGACATCCTACGAACCCACCTGTTGACCCACGCAATCATAATCCCAGGTAACCTCCTGCCTTAGTGGGGGTCATAATAGTGGTGGTCAAAACTTTGACTTTGAGCAGATGGTAGTACTAATATGTCTGCGACCACCTGTATGCACTTATACCTGCAAAGCCGACAGTTCCCAAAAACGGACCCATAATTTTTGTAGGGCCGTGTCGAATGACCGGTGTTTAGAGGTGTTTAGGAACTGGATACTGGGAGGGGTACTTAGGTAGTAGGAGGGGGCTGGGTGGTGTACTGGTACCTGGACAACCTGGATGTTGCTGTCTGCCGCTTCTTTTGTCCGAAGTGAAAAAAAAAAAGAGAGAAATGAAAGAGAGAGGTGACCCACTAGTGTTTTTCCTCTCCCTCTCTCTCTCTCTCTCTCTCTCTCTCTCTCTCTCTCTCTCTCTATCTAATAAGCTTGCAACTGCTTCGGAATAAATACTTAGGGGTAGTTATGATATCTACCCATTATTACCGCCCTCTCTCTCTCTCTCTCTCTCTCTCTCTCTCTCTCTCTCTCTCTAAGCTTGCAATTACTTGCAACAAATACTGTAGGGACAGTCATGACTGTAACCAATTAATTCTCTCTCTCTCCTCTTCTCTCATCTCTGCGGTCCTTCTCTCTCTTCTCTTAATTAATCTATTCATATATATCTATCTATACTCATATAGGAATCTAATATATAGGTTATCTATATATTATATATGTATATATATATATATATATGTATAACAGAATCACGAAAGTTAGGAACGTGATAAATCCATAAATAAAGATAAATGCCACAAAGGAAAAAATAAACGAAGGAGTCTGCGAGATCTTTCGGCTTAAAAGCCCTTTACTGAAGCAGTTACAGTAACTGCTTCAGTAAAGGGCTTTTAAGCCGAAAAGATCTCGCAGACTCCTTCGTTTATTTTTTCCTTCGTGGTTTCATTTTTATTCTTTATATATATATATATATATATATAGTATATATATTATATATATGTATACTATATATATATATATATATATATATATATATATATATATTATATATCATATTATTTATATCATATATAAACTTACATCAATATAATCACTTAGAGACAACTCCCATTGAAAGTAATTAACCCTTTATAGTACCCTTTTCTCTCTCTCTCTCTCTCTCTCTCTCTCTCTCTCGCTCTCTCTCTCTCTCTCTCTCTCTCTCTCCATACAGATTCATATGGATTATCTCCTGTCAAATCCTTACGAAGTGATGACGGGTTCGAACGCCTATCTCCTTACCACCACTGGCAGAGATTAGTCCCCCTTCCATACTCCTGTCCTTGACAGGTGTATAGTAATTACGGGTGCGTGGGTCCACCATTGTTTGTTCCGAGCGACAAAAGAGCCACTGGGCACAGATGACTTTCATTAGCATGAATGACATGTTTACAGGGTAAATCATTAATTTTGATGGTTGCTAAATAGAGGCTATGGTATATATATATATATATATATATATATATATATATATATATATATATATATATATTCATGTCTTAACTCAGCTCTATATAGATTTCAAACACAAGCTAAGGAGGGAAATATTAACAAAATAAAAAGTAACTAAATAAACATAAACAAAATATGGAGGCAAACGTACAAATTAACCAAATAAATTCATTTTCTATAAAGACACCAATTACATTTTCTATGAATATTAGTGGGGAGACTAAACCATTAATATACGACTACACTGATCATAGATAGTGGATTCCTATATGGCACAGGATATTGGTACGGCAGCCGTATCCCTGATTGTGATAGATATTGGTACGGCATGTGAATTGCGCATGCGTCAGTTAATAGACTTCCTGCCATACAAATAACGGGAACAGGCTTATTCGGACCTTGGCTGATTCGGACCATATGTACTGGCTTATTCGGACCTTCATATGATTGGCCGATTTTTCTATGCATTTTTACCTCCTGGACAAGAATTTTAAGTAATATTTATTCGGACGACTGTAATTAACCCCCAGGGGCTCGTACTAAACACGGCGAAATACATTTGGACGCCCCAATTCCTGGTGGCTTTCGTACTGGCGGGGACGAACGATGCGGAATGCTTATATAGAAACACCCATTGCTATAATATAAAATTATTATTATGGGTCCGAATCAGCCTAGCAAATGGTCCGAATCAGCCAAGATTAAGGTCCGAATCTGGTCCGAATCAGCCAGGGTCCGAATAAGCCCGCATCCCAAATAACATGGTGTAGTACTGGGGTTACGTCAGATTCTGTCAGTGGTGCCGTATTGCCCTATTGACTTTTTGAAAGTACGACAGTTTGCTAATCATGGAGCAGTTGCCGTACGCTGTTGCTAAGAGCTATAGGTACGACACTAGAAGAACAGCGACATTAGTCATGATAGTCGAACTGAATTGTTTCGCTGAATATGTTCAATTCAAAATGTCAAAGTGAAGCACCATACTGTCATCACCAAAGCACCAAAACATTTTGACAATAAATGAAAATATAAAAAAAATCACAATAATACTTAAACATACTTAGATTTTGACTACATACATGAAAAATAAAACTAAAACTAATCTATCTGTGTACTTCAAATCTTTGAATCTCCTCTGAACCATTAATAACACATCAGTTTTCGCCGAAAAACAGATGTTTTCAGGTTTCAACGAGCTGAAAAAAGCAATAGACATCTACAAAGAGTCAAACTTCCAGAAATTGTAAATCCGTAGGTCACGAACGATCGAATCGGTCCTGAAAAGAGCTCCGAAGAGGAGATTCAAAGAAAACTTGAAGTACACAGAAATCGTGCTCTGCTGTATTCATGGTAGTAAGGAAAACTACCAAAGTCTGTCCTCTGGTAAACGGCCTAATCATTCGTAAGTAATCACCCAAATCAGGTCTATATTAAAACCATGTTTCCCATATTGGACTCACTACTGACTGCTGCACTACCCTAAGCTTCAAATATTTGAATCTTCTCTTCGGAGCTCAATTTTCAGGGCCGCCGATTCGATCGTTCGTGACCTACGGATATACAATTCCTGGAAGTCTGACTCTTCGTAGATGTCTATTGCTTTTTCAGCTTGTTGAAACCTGAAAACATCTGTTTTCAGCGAAAACTCATGTATTATTACACGGTTCA